>NC_085867.1:7069621-7074621 GCF_034702125.1 Engraulis encrasicolus | reverse complement strand
AGGGAGTGTAGTCAAAATGCCTGGGATGCCCAGGGTCAACTAAGCCAGGCCTTAGTATTTGGAGCATATGCCAAGTGTGTCTACACATTACAGTACATACAGTACATTGCATAAGCACGCACACACACACACGCATGCGCACGTGCACGCACGCACACATACACACACATGCGTGCACAAACACACACACACATGCGCACACAAGCACGCACACACACACACATGCATGCACAAACATGCATGCACAAACACGCACACACATACATACACACGCGCACAAACACACACACACACACACACACACACACACACACACACACACACACACACACACACACACACACACACACACACACACACACACACACACACACCACACACACACACACAGTGCATGTGTTTGTCTCCTTCCCAGCACCTTCTGCATAATCTCCAATTACTCCTCTAATATCTGGCAACGAGAGAGGGAGAGATAGATGGAGAGACAGACAGACAGACAGACAGACAGGTGGTAGAGAGAGACAGACAGACAGAGAGGGGGTAGAGAGAGACAGACAGACAGACATTGGGGGAGATAGAGAGACAGANAGAGAGAGAGAGAGAGAGAGAGAGAGAGAGACGGAGAGAGAGGTGGAGAGAAAGAGAGACAGAGACAGGCAGGGAGAGAGAGAGACACAGACAGTCAGAGATAGACAGAGGGAGAGAGAGAGAGAGAGAGGCAGAGTGATAGGTAAAGAGAGAGCGAAAGGGAGAGAGAGAGAGAGAATCTGATGTGTCTATGTGTGTATGGGTCACAATCATCTGTGCGTGTGTGTGTGTGTGCGTGTGCATGTGGGTGTTTGTATTTGTTCACTGTATCTGTGAGCGATGATTGTAATAAAAAAATGATATTAGATCCATTTTATATAGCGCTTCTCAGACCATTTAACATAAAACAAAGTAAATAATAATAAACATTATACAAAGACATACAGAGACTCAAAAAGTAGGTATACAGAGGGCTTTACTAAGGAGCTGTGTGTGTGTGTATGTCTGTGTACATGCATTTTTTGAATGGTGATTATGCCTCAATTATTTGTGTGTGTGTGTCTGCGTGCGTGTGTGTGTGTGCGTGTGTGTGTGTGTGTGCGTGTGTGCGTGTGCGTGTGTCTGTGTGTGTGTGTGCGTGTGCGTGTGCGTGTGCGCGTGTGCGTGTGTGTGTGTGCTTGTTTGTGTGTGTGTGTGCGCGCGTGTGCATGCGTGCGTGCGTTTGTCTGTGTGTGTATGTGTGTGTGTGACCATTTCAGATCAAGAGTGTCAATCTGTCAGAAGGCGAGCAGCTGTCAATCAGAGGGTTGAATGAGGCGGGCTCTCTGATAGTCCTGGCCAATCACACGCTCCTGGTGGAGGGTCAGGTGATCCGCAGCCCGACCAATAGCATCTCTGTCTTCTTCCGCTCTTTTCCTGATGGACCAATGGGGACCTTCCAACTGCACTACCAAAGTAAGTCTGTAGTACATCAATACCACACACTTAGATATTGTTTTTGCCCTTTTTGCTTGTATTTTGTTTTTAAAAGATGTTTTTCTGGGCTTTTTGACTTTAATGCAGAAAGGACTGACCCTTGCTGCAGAGGGTTCTCACAACTCTACAGCCATCCTCAGGGTTCCTACGGCTCATGGAATTTCTAGAATATCATGGAATTTCATGAAGGTTTTTCCAGTCATGGAAAATCATGGAATGTGACCATTTTGCATGCACAGTCATGCAATATTATGGATTTCCCTAACAATAGTGTAGAAGCAAAACTTGAGAACATTTTGTGTCTTACTGTTTTTGTTTAGTGTACACAACGTTGTTTCGACTGTTAGTCTACAATATTTTGTGCTCTAAAATGAGGTATGTATGATCTATCACATCCTCCACATTGCAGGCACAAAACAAGCTCTCAGCATGGAGGAAGGTACAGTGTTCTTGTGGGACTTTGGATTGACGATTGTTGTCAGCATGGCGCCACAGCACCCCCCAAAACGGAACATATTTGACATGATAACAGCGACAACAGGCCAATACAGCTCCACAATCACTTCCTATATCCAGACTTGTCCTTCTCTATTCCTTACAGTTCCTGATGACGGACTCCAGCAGGCTGCTACATGTTGGGGTGCTAATAACAGCATCTCCATGGAGACGCAGTAACCTTGACAACATTAGATTTATTTATTTATTTATTTATTCATTTTACTCTTCTTTTTTTTCGGTTTCAGTTCCCGCCTGTTTGTTTCCTACGGTAGCTCCGTCGCCACAGAGCATTTGGGGAGCTGCTAAAATTCCTTAAACAGTTCATGTTGGATGTTGCGTTGCGCAACATTGGCCCTGGCGCCTGGAGCTGGGTGACGCAACATTCAGGCTCATGAGATTTAAGACAATTTTATTAAAAATCTTGGAATGTTAGTTGAATGAACACATTCTAATGCAAGATGAGGGTCTTAGCGTTAAATGCAACTCGTGGCATGTTATTATGTGCTTCAGAGGCTGAGATATTTCGTTTGTTATAGGTTGAGGGTGCCTTTTCTTAAAAAGGGCTTGGGCATTCAGCAGCCTTTTTTTGCAAGTGCTCTAGGCATCACTGGGTTAATTCCTGAGGGTGTAATGTGATTAATTATGCGTCTGATTGGGGCCCATTAGGTCTTATTTAGCCACATCATGCCCTTTCATTAGGGGCCTTGGTGTTCCACCAGCTAAAAAGCCGCAGCTAACGTCGTCACGGCAATGTTGCCCAAACAGGTGTTTGGTCATTAGTTTTAATCACATATTATTACGTCTTCTGCGGATAGAGTTGGCGGCAGCTGCACACCACATCAATTAGGGATTATTGTGACTAATGTGTCATTTGCTATGTTTACATGAGGCATTTAATTTGGAATGAACTGACTTTAATTCTGAATAAAGCGTAATTGCGCTTTGAAAACGTTATAAACACCTTAATTCGGAATTAAAGGAAAGATCAAAGTAAACTCGACGGAACTATTTAATTCTGAATTATTCATTAGGAATTAAAAACATCATGTAAATGTAGCGATTGGCTGTATTTTTTTTAGTCATGGGTGTTATGACATCTGTTGAAAGTGCTTTAAACATTATGGGGAGGTTTTTCTACAGGCATGTCCATCTGTCTGAGTGTTTCTTTTTTTCATTATTATTATGGAGGCCTAAATTGTTTGTGCTCGGTATACAAGATTGACAAAGTGATAGCTAGCTGTGCAGCCCAAGTGAAATCAAACCCAGTGTTTATATATCACTTGGCTGTCTGGTTCACAGCAGTAGGCATAAAAAGAGAGAATTTTCAATAACAAAAAAAAAAAGAAAAGCCTTCAACTCTTTTTTCAGATACTATATTAGAGTCTGGGGCTTTGATTGCTGTCTGTAATTCAGGTTTGGCTGCAGTGAGAACTCAGGCCTTTCAGTGGAAATGTATTATTCATGCTTGTGTGCATGCTTGCGTGTGTGCTTGCGTGCGTGCGTGCTTGTGTGCGTGCGTGCTTGTGTGCGTGCGTGTTCTTTTTCCTTTCTGGCTCAGCCATCCCATTAGAACAGAGCTAGAGTAGAGTCTACAGGGCTGGATTAGCACACAGGTTAGATATGGCTGCAGTGTAGCAATGGGACAAAGTGGCAATTGTGAGTGACAAGATGCAGAATTGAGAAATTAGTCCGCTGTTGAGATCGAGATTTCAAGTTTGGTTGTACTCATTCCTGGCTTGGAATTATGATGCCGTCTACCAATTTTTATTGCGGAATTTGTCTTCTGTGGGGGCCTACAGCAATCTATAGCCTAGCCCCCATACCATCTTAATCCGGGCCTGGGGGTCTATGTAATGCCCTTGCCAAGGGGGGAGTGGGTATTTTAGCTAAACAGCCAGACCGTAGACACTAGGAACTAGACCAAAGTCGGCTTTCTACTCAACCTATTTGCATCCATTATAGACCGTCACGCTAAATCAGACTTCTTTTCTCTCCATCCAGACTTGGGGAGAGACTTTCCCCTCCGCCAGCCCGGCAATAGTGCTCTCTCCTAGGGGACATTAGTGGAGCTCTCCCCTGTTCCCCAATGGACTTCTTTACTCTATAACTCTCAATCAGATCTCATGCACATCCAATTCCTTTTAGCCGGGTGCAGGGTCGAAGCATAAAGTTCACACATAGGGCAAGGAAGAACCACACACCGATGAGCTCCAGGCAAGTCTAAAAAATTATAATTGGATTAAATGGGAGCTCATCAGTGTGCGGTTCTTCCTTGCCCCACTTCTTAACTCTACAACTCTACCTCTTGGTTCCAGAGATTTACTGTAGTTCCCCCCAAACTCATCACTGTGAACTCTATGCCAGAGTTAAATGGTCTTCACTGACTACCAGGAGACTTACTCACTGGTATACATTTATTTACAAGGCAATACTCGGACTACTGCCACGTTACATCTGCAGCCTAATCACAGTGAGGAATATTGAGTCTTATGGTCTGCGCTCTAAAGGCCATTTGTTACTCTCTGTCCCTTGCTTCCGCACAGAACAGGGGAAGAGGGCATTTGTGTTTTCAGCCCCTACCTCATGGAACAATCTACAAAAGGACTTGAAACTAACAGATCTGATTCCATTGAGCGATTTTAATTCCAAGATGAGATCACTTGAGACAGAGTCTATTGTCTGTAACTGTTTCAATTGACGTGTTATTTTACTTGATTTGTTATTTTAATGCAACTGTGTAATTTTAATTTTGTAACTTGAGCCGCCACTTGGCCAGGACACCCTTGTAAAAGAGGTTCTTAATCTCAACGGGTTTATTTTTCCTGGTTAAATAAAGGTTAGATAAATTTTTTTTTTTAAATCAATCCATAAACGGGCCCTACCATGCCTCTAACGGTAGGGTACTGGGCTGCTACGCCGACGACCCAGTTTCAATTCCGGCCCTGATCCTTTGCCGACCCTTCTCCACATCTCTCTCTCCCCAAAACGTTTCCTGGCTC
>NC_085867.1:7057121-7064621 GCF_034702125.1 Engraulis encrasicolus | reverse complement strand
TTTTCGCTTGCCGGCCACTGTGGCTAGCTGTTTTCCTAAGTCACTAGCCATCCAGCTATCCTACTAGCCATATTTTTTTTTTAATCATGACGCTGTACAGCTAACCTCAGAGGATGAGGTGCTTAAAGCAAGAAGATGAGTGCATGGGTTTCTTCATGGAAATCAAACAAACAAAAAGAAACTGAGCTTTTACTTTAAATTTGATGCACACGGGGCAAAGTGTAGAATATACGCTATTGTGATATGTGTCATACCAAGGAATAAGCTATCTGCCAAATTGGCTAGTGACACTGAAAGTGTTACCAGCCACAGCCAAGTTTTACCAGCATTTGGCCGGTTGGCAGGTGCCAGTGTCAAGCCCTGATACACATACAGTCACACACACTGTGAGCTCTGACCACCACAAAGAGGTCAAAAAAAGGCCAGTTTCTGGAAGAGCTTCTTTTATTAACTCAAAACATCCAGTAAACTTCAAATTAAACTTCTTCTTCCTTTGAACTTCTTTTGTTAAACTAAATCTTCTTTTCCTTTGTCTTCTGTCATGAAAGGTGGACGGGCCCACTGGCTCTTCACATTCCACCCCTCTTTAGGATTTCTCCTGGTCAAACAGAACAACATAAAACATTCAGTCTCTCTTGAGCTGTAGTGCAGAGCTCCTACCCTGCTGACTCTCTTCCTCCACTGGCATTTTCACTCCCCTCTTAACTCACTGTTGCTCATCAACTTTCAGGTGAGCTTGCTGATTGGCAGAGCTCATTAGTGGGAGCCAATTAAGGTCGTAGGGTAGTAAGTGCCTTCAATTACCTCTCCACGAGGTGCACAGTGCCGAGAAGCTCTAGTGGGAACCCTAGCCCAGCTTGGGGTACCACAACACACACACACACACACACACACACACACACACACACACACACACACACACACACACACACACACACACACACACACACACACACACACACACAGCAGCTACCGTCCAGCCACCTCACTGGATTCAACATCAGATACGAGGGTGAGGATAGCACACACACACACACACACACACACACACACACACACACACACACACACACACACACACACACACACACACACACACACACACACACACACACACACACACACACACACACACACACACACAGCAGCTACCGTCCAGCCACCTCACTGGCTTCAACATCAGATACGAGGGTGAGGACAGCACACTCACACTCACACAAAAGGACAGAAGAGAAGAAAGAACAGAGAAGAGACGAGAAGAGAGGGATGTCTAATTGAGAGGGAAGTGAAAGGGAAGACAGAGTGGAGAGAAACAGATGTTTATGCAGGAAATGAGCAGAGAGGAGAAGAGATGAGAGGAGAGAGGAGAGGGGAAAACACATCATTTGCACGCGCACACACACACACACACACACACACACACACACACACACACACACACACACACACACACACACACACACACACACACACACACACACACACACACACACATGCATCATTCTCTCTCTCTCTGTCACACACACAAACACAAACACACACACACACACACACACACACACACACACACACACACACACACACACACACACAAATGCATCATTCTCTCTCTTTCCATCATGCACACACACACACACACACACACACACACACACACACACACACACACACACACACAAATGCATCATTCTCTCTCTTTCCATCATGCACACACACACACTTGTTCCGCTGTCACTGTGATGAGAGACGATGCAGGCGTGAGGCGTCAGGCTGTGTGATGTATGGTTAAGACGCTTCACTAAAGGGGACATAGAACCCACTTGTGATGGAATGAGACCATGACAGCTGGAGAGACACAGCAATGATGCACTATGGTCAAAAATACTGAATCAAACCAAGATAACGCAAAACACGCCCATTCAATGCAAAAGCGTGTGCTCAAGTTGGGTCTCCTAAGGGGGCGTTGTCCCCTACTTCTTCTTCTCTTTTTGAGGTGTTTGCGCAAGACGTGCGCTACCGCCATCTACAGCGCTAAGGGGACTTCATTGATTCTCAACCTCAGGACTCCGAAGGTCTCCTAACCGAAGGTCTCCTAAAGGGGCGTTCACCCGACATAAAGTGGATACCGGAAAAGAAACAAAATGACGCTTCTTGTTAGATCCATCTTCTTTGCTATGACTATTTGGGGCCGTCTCCACTGTTGTAGATTAGATTAGAAAGTAAAGATTAATTCAAGTATAACACATAGGCCTACAAGGTCATGTTCCTATGTTTCTGACTCCCCCTTTTTGCTGACTTCTTGTTGTTGTAGTGGTAGTAGAAAGGGTGCATTTCTTTAGGCTTCTAGATATTTGCAGAAAGTGCACCTTCCTTCGCGTGTTGCCGCGCCTCCCCAAGTGCTCTTTGGCGCTCCCCCCCCCCCCCCCCCCCCCCCCAGGGAGGCGCGCCTTACCTATTGAAAACCCCTGGATTAGATCATTTGAAGTTGGAAACCCCTGCGATAGACTAGCCTGGGAACTCCCATACCGCCTTCAGTTCTACACAATCGTTCTGATCTGAAAGACAGGGTGGTGCAAAACGGATCAGATCACGGTCCCTGTCTCTGTCCAATCAGAGAGCGGGACGGTGTGTCATAATGGCCAAGCATTCCGACCTTTACAGTGTCTCTGTCCAATCAGAGAGCAGGGCAGGGTGTCATAATTGCCAACAGGTCCTCAGACCTAATCTCACTTGTGATTAGGTCTGGTGGTAACCAGGCTAGCTCTAGACTACTCCAGGCATGTGTGTTCAGAGCATGTTGAGTACTGAAGAGCCCATGGATAGTGGCAGGTGTTGAATACTGCAGACTGCATTCATAAAGCACCTTGCTATATTCAGTGACTCACCTGAAGCACTTTACATTGACTGCCTGAAATTCACCTACATACGCACACACATACACATGCACTCACATGCGCACAACACACACACACACATGTGCACGCACACACACACACATCAAATATCACACACACAAACACACTCACGTGCACGCACAAACACACTCACGTGCACGCACAAACATACTCACACACTCACACACACACACAGTGAGGAAAATGCATGTTTCATTTATTTTCCAAAGATTTATTTTCAAAAGAAATGATATGATATCACAAGCAATTTAGAAGCAGAGTGAGTCTGTGTGCTGTTTCCTAGGGAACAACACACTGGTGCACATGAAGACATTTATGAGTATTGTGAGCTGTCTCAACTGTTGCACAGAAGATTATTTTCAGCTTTTTTTCCAATTTCCAGACTACTCCAGGTAGACATAAATGTTTAAAATAGTAAAGACAGTCCCTGGAGTATCCCAGTCACAAAACACGCACATCCAGTGACTGGTTTCAGGTGCAGGTTCAAAAAAAGTTAATCCATAGGTAATGAAGAGAACCGCACACCAATGAACTCCCATTTAAGCCATTTTTAATGCGTGACGTTTCGGGCCACCCTGGCCCTTCCTCAGAGTGGCCTGAAACGTCACGCATTAAAAATGGCTTAAATGGGAGTTCATCGGTGTGCGTGTTTTTCTTCATTTCTTATGGAAATTGACAGTCCCTAGAGCACCAGTAATATCCTTCAGAAGGCATGGTTTTATTCATCTTTCTACCCCTCCTTGCCACCAACACATTTCTTCAAAACTGTTTTCTGTTCATCTCTAAAGAGTCAATATACTCTATAATCTGTCCCGTTACTCCTCAATGTGAGCTGCCATCAGTATTGAAGCAATAAATTATCTGTCAATTTTCTGGCTGGAGACGTAGCATTTCTGTGTTTGTGTGTGTAGCTCCGCCAGGAGCACAAAAGTAAAAAAAAAATCTGAAATACTCGATATTACCAAAGGTATTCGCTAACCTGCCTTGACTCACATATGAATTTAAGTACATATATAGTATATAGATTCCCCAACTGAGCAGCCTCAGTGTTTTCTTCTAATTCAGGGCAGTCATGGGTAAGCGCTTAGGGTGTCAGCCTTTGACCCCAAAGGTTGCCGGTTCAACTCTCGACCCGCCAGGTTGGTGGGGGGAGTAATCAACCAGTGCTCTCCCCCATAACCCTCCATGACTGAGGTACCCTTAGCATGGTACTGTCCCGCCACACTGCTCCCTTGGGGCGCCATTGAGGGCTGCCCCCTTGCACGGGTGAGGCATAAAAGCAATTTTGTTGTGTGCAGTGTGCAGAATTCACTTGTCTGCTGTGTAGTGCTGTGTCACAATGACAATGGGAGTTTAAGTACACAAATAGTATATAAATCCCCCAACTGAGCAGCCTCAGTGTTTTCTTCTAACTAGTTTGCATACCTACTCTAATCTTCTCCATGTTTTTATTTGTTTATTTCCATCAGCCTTCGAGAAGGGCCACTGCTACGAGCCGTACATCCAGAACGGCAACTTCAGCACCACCGACCCGGCGTACGGGGTCGGGGCCGTGGTCCAGTTTACCTGTGACCCGGGACACTCGCTGGAGCAGGGGCCCCCCGTCATCGAGTGCATCAACACCCGCGACCCCTACTGGAACGACACCGAGCCCCTGTGCAAAGGTACACACACACACACATACACGCGCGCGCACGCACGCACGCACGCACGCACGCACACACACACACACACACACACACACACACACACACACACACACACAAACACACACACACACACACACACACACACACACACACACACACACACACACACACACAAGCGACCCCTACTGGAACGACACCGAGCCCCTGTGCAAAGGTACACACACACACACACACACACACACACACACACACACACACACACACACACACACACACACACGCTCACACACAAGCCCTACTGGAATGACACCGAGCCCCTATGCAAAGGTACACACACACACACACACACACACACACACACACACACACACACACACACACACACACACACACACACACACACACACACACACACACACACACACACACACACACGGGACCCATACTGGAATGGCACTGAGTCCCTATGCAAAGGTACTGTCAAATGAAAGGGCAAACACAGGTACGCACACACGCGCGCACACATACTCACACACACACACACACACACACACACACACACACACACACACACACACACACACACACACACACACACACACACACACACACACACACACACACACACACACACACACACACACACACACACACACACACACACACACACACACACACACACATTGTTATAGGTAGTACCCTTAGGTCAGCCATATCAAATTTGGTCCTTTTCCCTGCATTAACGATGGCAGTTACAACGGGTGAGAATGTTAATGTTTGTTATTATATGGTTGTGACGTCGTCTGTCGAATGCTCCATTCATTTCAACGGGGCTCCCCAACGTTCGGACGTCTGTTATTTTTTGATAACGGACGGGTTGGTCTATAACAGACCGCTGTCAATGGCAACAAGACTTTTCACTGCTAAAGCGACTTTTCAACAAGACTCTAATCAGCTGCTGTGATAGACAGCACCCGTTGTCCTGGCTACCGCTGTCAATGGCAACAAGACGTTCACTGCTAAAGCCTCTGGCTTGTATACAAGTCAGTGACTAAAGCGAATGTTTCATATCACTCCGCAGGGGGTCCGGTCTTTTGTCACTCTAATCAGCTGCTGTGATAGACAACACCTGTTGTCCTGGCTAGCCTACCTAGCTGTTGCCTAGCGGTGTTCCACAACGGCACTGTTTTGTTTTGCGCAGCAACAATCTTAACATTAAATAGGTCTAAAGAAATGTCCCCGCATGTGTGAATCATTTAAGTATATCCATATAATAAGCGGGTTAACTTTCGGCGAGTCGGTCGCTTTGTGGAATAGCAGCACTTCAGAGAGAACAAGACCCCTCCGCTCCGCGTCGGGGTCTAAAGATTCTCTCTGTCGTGCTGCTATTCCACGGTAGCGACCTTCTCGCCGAACGTTAACCCTTACTTGCGTGCCATCATCAGGCCTCCATCCGCCATTGCTTGCGCGCGCGCACGCACACACACACACACACACACACACACACACACACACACACACACACACACACACACACACACACACACACACACACACACACACACACACACACACACACACACACTTCCTCCACAGCATTGTGTTTTTTATGTGAATAGAACCTGTGGGAGTGACTGCAAGTAGTGTGTGCCTGTGTGTGTGCACACAGACAAGCCCACACACACACACAAAGACAAGAACACACAGTGTTGAGTGTGTGATTTGAGTAGCATGTTAATGAGTGTGGAGCGTTGGCTCTGCGGTCAGTCAGAGTGCCGTGATTTGAATATAATGGAGCAGAAAACGGGTTGGACACAACCCAAGGAGGAGCTAGGGCTGGGAAGGATTTTATAACCCAGAGACCTGGGGGCTGTGAAGGGTGCAACTTGAAATCAAAACAGTGGTTGGGTCGGGACATTTGTTACCTCCGCTAAGGTTATGTTTTTCGGTGGCGTTGATTTGTCTGTCTGTCTGTCTGTCTGCTTGTTTGTTTGTTAGCAGGATAACCCCAAAAATGGATTTGGATGAAACTTTGTGGAAATGACAAAAGGAAAAAGGGATTCAATTCTGGTGGTGATCCGGATCACGAACCGGAACCAGGATTTTTTAAAAGAGTCTTCACCATTGCTAGCACAGAAATCTAGACAGCCCTAATGACCGCAAATTGAATTGCGGGAGAAGCCAAATTTTGACGTTCCAGTTTCTAACTCCACAAAAAAAAGACTTAAAATAAAAATAGGGTGTAACAGTCAGATGTTCTATCAAACAGCTTCCTTGCCGGAGTGGAGGTCTGCACTCTCTGAGTGCATTTCTAGTTTCATTAGTGCGCTATCTGAAATTAGAATTCAGTAGCTAATCTATGCATACATCTTCGTTCTCGCTGGAGAACGGGCTTCTCGTGATCGTGGGTTTGTCGCAGGAGAACCACTGTCCGCGTGGCGAACCGATCATGAATGTGCTTTACGGGGTCGCTGGACCACTGCACTCGAGGAGCGTAAGTTAAAAGCAAATAGCAAAATAGCGTATTGGGCAAGGTCGCTGGCCATGGTGCTGAAATGACTGCCGAGCCCGATGTTGGCTATGTTTAAAAACGAATCTTGGGCTCGGGAGTACGGGGCTCCAACTGAGAGCTTGGACAATACCCGTGCCCTTGAATATGTGCGAGCTCTGAGCGGACACCCCCTGGCCGTTTATTGGTAGAGCAAGCAGAAGCGAGGAGGAACGAGGGCGGAATCTTGGATAAAACGATCGAGATGGCAAAAATAGGGGGTGAATGGGGCGGATGGTGGGTACGAGTGAGAAAGCACTGCCACAAATCCGTCGAATGATGGCTGAGCGGAGAATGAGAATCAGGTGGATAGGTAGGGAGTGCCTGTCTTAAAGCGTAGAAAACAGATGAATGACAGACAAGCAGGGAATAGAGTACCGGTGTTAAT
>NC_085867.1:6902121-7049621 GCF_034702125.1 Engraulis encrasicolus | reverse complement strand
CGATGGACCAATGGGCCTTCCCACCGCTCTAAATTGTGGACCAATCCCCATGAAAACAACAACAACAACAGCATCGGCCCCTGTCGGTCCACAGGGAAAATGCCCAGTATGCCAGATTACTAGTCCTGCCCTGCAGTCTAGTTAACCTGGATGATGGAGACGAATGAGACCCAAGACTGTTATCTCATTACTCACAAGGAGATCAGTGTGGCCTACCCCAAATATATCATGATCAAAAATCTCATCCTCATTCTCTCTCTCTCTCTCTCTCTCTCTCTCTCTCTCTCTCTCTCTCTCTCTCTCTCTCTCTCTCTCTCTCTCTCTCTCTCTCTATCTATCTATCTATCTATCTATCTATCTATCTATCTATCTATCTATCTATTTATCTCTCTCTCTCTCTGAGCCATGGAGGTGGAAGTAATGATTTCACACACACACACACACACACACACACACACACACACACACACACACACACACACACACACACACACACACACACACACACACACACACACACACACACTGAACACTGCGAAATGGATTCTGATGCATTATACAAAGCATAATGATGGACAAATGGGTTTCTTTTTTCATTTCTCCCTGTGTTATCTTATTTGGATGTCATTGTCTTTATATACCTGCATTATTCTGTCTGTTGTTTTGTCCTCTTGGTGCAGTTTGGCTTTAGTAGTGTTCTTTTGTTTAACAGTCATCAATAGTAATTGAGTTACATAAGCTAATAGTCTTAACCTTTGTTAAAGACACACTCATTGAATTAGCCATGACTGTGACAAGCAGAATAATGGTTCAATGTGACTATGTCCATTACTTTAAAGTTAGATGGAGGCATAGTTTTGCTTTAATTGTTTGTCTGTTTAATTAGAAAGGTTTTTTTGTGACTCACTAACTTGAGAAAAGTGAGAGGTCATTTCAGCTGTACCCCATCAGGCGTAATGCTGCCCTCCACTGGTCTAATCCGGAACGACGTAACTATATACGTGTAATAGTGTGATTACAGTGAAGTGCATTTTTTTTTATCAGCCCTATCTACAGTATTATAGATTATATTACTGTATATTATGTTATATTATATTATATTATATTATATTATATTATATTATATTATATTATATTATATTATAAGTAGTCATTTATTTTTTTATATTTACATATATAAGAGGAAATAGTGGTACATTCCTAACTTAGTTGTCATTGATCTTTTGTCTTTGTGTTTGTGCTACCACTTTTTCATTGACATTGAGTGTTTGTGACCTTTGCTTTCTATTGACTGAGGTGCACACGGAACACACACACACACACACACACACACACACACACACACACACACTCACACACACACACACACACACACACACACACACACACACACACACACACACACACACACACACACACACACACACACACACACACACACACACACACTCATAATAATGTCTGCTTATAACGACTTAGTAAATAATGACCTAATGATGAACAAAGCTTAAACAAATGTTTTTATTCTTAACTAAATTTTATTCATACTTTTCTCTGGACAAAGGCGTCGCCGAACGACTCGTTTGTGTTTGTGTTGACCACTTTTTCATTGATCTTTGTGTTTGTGAGTGAGCTTTGTTTTCTATGGACAGAGGTGTTGAAATATAGAAATAAAGAAACATTTAATAATCTCTGTCTCTCTCTGTGTGTCTCTCTCTCTCTCTCTCGCTCTCTCTCTCTCTGGACAGAGGTGTCGCGTAACGACTCGTGCCCGGACCTGCCTGAGATCCAGAATGGCTGGAAGACCACGTCCCACACGGCGTTGGTTCGGGGGGCGCGCATCACCTACCAGTGCGACCCCGGATACGACCTGGTGGGACGGGAGACCCTCACCTGCCAACTAGACCTCACATGGAGCACACAGCCCCCCTTCTGTGAAAAGAGTATGTATGCTCATGTGGACGTCTATGTGTGTCACTGTTTGTGTGTGTGTGTGTGTGTGTGTGTGTGTGTGTGTGTGTGTGTGTGTGTGTGTGTGTGTGTCTGTGTGTCTGTGTGTCTGTGTGTGTCTGTGTCTGTGTCTGTGTCTGTGTGTCTGTTTGTGTGTGTGTACTATGTGTCTGTGTGTTCAGAAGGAGGGGGGTAATGCGTTCAGATATGTTCAGAGTAATGACGTATTTGTGTAGAAATCAATCTGTACAGAAAGCAGGGTGTCCGAAATGAGGATGATGTTTTCACAGTGAGTGGGTGATGGAAAGTGTTTCCAAAGGGAACAGCAAGCAGCGCTTGAAAGGCACACAGGTGGCTGGAAGCTCAAGCGGTCTTCAGTCTGTTCATTTGGGTTTGTTGGGTGCTCTTGGATATCGGGGATCAGTTCATGTAGAGAGAAGAGTTCATCCAGGCACTCCAAAATAAGGTGTCCAAACGGGAAGTTACATTAAAAAGCCTTTAATGGTACTGGGCTGGGGTTACATTAAAAAGCCGACATGTTTCGACCTCACCAGGTCTTCATCAGGGCTAGGTTCAACATTGAGAAGAAAGGCCTCCCTTAAATAGTGACATCACCACATGTGACCCATTACGCACTACACACATTTGCGCACACCATAGAAAACAAAGAAAAAAATAATAGTCTGGGGTAATAAGTGATGCCACAGAAAAAAATGACCAGAAGTACAAACAAGCATCACAAAAAACAAGTAAAATCAATATCCTCATTTAAACCAGGATAGCGCATGGCATCCAGTTGGTGTATCCAAAATGTCTCCCTCTGATTCAGTCGTTTTAGTCTGTCCCCACCCCTCGGAAGAGGTTTGATATGTTCTACACCCTGTATGCGCAGCAGAGAATCATTCTTACCATGGTATTCATTGAAATGTTTCGCCATGGGATAATCAAAATTGCCCACTCTGATAGCATATTTGTGTTCTGCTAGCCTATCTCGCATGCGCCTTTTTGTGCGTCCGATATAAAAGAACCCTTCAGCGCAAGGACAAGTTAGGCGGTATATGACAAATGTGGAATTGCAATTAATGAAATCTCTCTGTCCGTATTCTCTCGTGGTTTTACTATCCACAAAAGATTTGGCTTGTGTAACATTTGGGCAGTGGGGGCAGTTCATACATCTATAGGTGCCAATAGGTTTACGCAGCCAGGTTTCTCTCTTTTTCACCTGTAGGTGAGAGCGCATTAATTTATCCCTTAGGCTGGGTGCCCTCTTAAAAGACACCAAGGGTGGTTCAGGGAACACCTCACGTAGTTGCGCATCACTTTCAATAATGGACCAATTGTTCTTAATAATTTGCCTGATCCGCGTCGCTTGTGTACTATATGTCGTAACAAAAAAAGGACGGGACTGCTGGTGGCGATGATGTTTCTTTTTGGTCAATAACGTGTTGCGTTGTAGGGAGCGCGCTTTACTGTATGCGTTTTGGATGGCTTCAGGGCGATAGGCTCTATCACTGAATCTTTTCTCCATCAGCTCGGCCTGCTCGTGAAAATCATTTTCAAAATCACAGATACGCCTTAATCTCTGGAATTGGCCTTGTGGAATATTTCTAATGAGATGTGGGGGATGGAATGAATCCGCTCTCAGAATGGTGTTCCGAGAGGTCGCCTTTCTGAATAAGGTGGTGTGCAGCTGTCCCTCCGCGTCTTTATATATCGTCAAATCCAGAAAGTTAATATTAGTTAATGAATATTCCAAGGACAGTTTAATGTGCGGGTTAAGAGTGTTTAGGTAACGGTGGAATTCCAGTAGCTGAGATTCAGAACCATTGAACACCAGGCAAATATCATCAATATAACGGGAGTACCAGGTTATGCAATTACGAAAAGGGTTACACGTATTAAATACATATTCACTTTCCCATTGGCCTAAAAACAAGCAAGCATAATTAGGAGAGAAACAAGATCCCATTGGCATTTCCATTGACTCTTTCATTAAACCCTTAGTAAGGCAGCTTCCTTCCTTTGTGGAGGACACCACAGATGTTTTAAACAAACTTGCTGAGTTACCGAGAGCCCCAAATCACTTTTTAGTCACCATGGACGTTGAAAGTTTGTACACGAACATTGACCATCAGCAAGGCTTGAGAGCATTAAGTCACTTTCTCTCTACCATACGTGACTCTGCGCTCTATAGTCCGGGAGCCGTGGGGTTGAACCCAGATTTCTTTGATAAAGTTTTTTTTTTGCTTTATCTGATAGATTTTAGGCAAGTCTTCAAGATTTCAGACGATGCCCGGTGATATCCCTTGAGCATTTCCAGATTTTGAGCCTTTATTGTCCCATAAATGCAAATTATGACAAAAAACTAAAGACACCTAATATTACTGTGAATAATGTTACAAAATGTACCAAATTGCTTATATTACCTGAAAAACATTCACATTGGACTGCCTTAACACTGCCCTTATTGAAACAAACCCAATATGGGGTAATAATTAACCCTTTCATAGCAGCAATCCCACAAATAAGGCGAGACACTGTAGGTGAATATGGTATTTTTTTTAACTTGCAGATATCAATATGAAACTTTATCAGATGATTACTCGTATGAATTGGAGAAAAAAATGTATTACAAGTTTTCTATATTTTATGTTTAAATATGCTAATTAGGCTATTATCTAATTAAATATGCACTAATTTGCCTATATTTTGATGCAATGAATCTGACCACCTGAAAATGCCAGCTTCAAAATTCCTTTTTTATTTTGTTAATATCGTACATACAAGAATATTTACTGTGGTTAATTGTGGCTATCTCCTTTTGTTATCCAGGTACAGAGAAAATACTGCTAATAACCTTAAAAAATGCAATTTCGCCCTATTTTTATGCATTTAGTTATATAACTAAATGACAAATCAAGAAATGCCCCAGTAAAAACATTCACAACATTGCTTAGAATAAGACTGTAAAGTATGGAACGGATTGTGCATTATGAGATCCTGCATAACATCACATCATGACAACATACATGACAACATCGCCGGTAGGTAGCCTACCACAAATAGCCAACATAAAAGAACCCCCCCCCCCAAAAAAAAAAAAAGAACAACAGAGTGTGGGCTGTTGGCTGTTCCAAAAGATGAGTAAAAAAAATGACATCCAGTGTATCCAGACTGGTATTGAATGATCACATAAATCCATAAAGCCATCAAATAAGATCTGTACATGCATTTAAATTTACACAGAAAGACCTACACTGCAACATACAGTACCGCATGCTCAGAGAGAGAGAGAGAGAGAGAGAGAGAGAGAGAGAGAGAGAGAGAGAGAGAGAGAGTGTGTGAGTGATCGATCGATCTAAACATAGGAAAACAGCTATACATTATATATACTGTTGAGTCAAAAAATTAAGTCAATCCAGTGTATCCTGACTGGTATTAAATGATCACTTAAAAGTCCATAAAGCCATCAAATAAGACATGTACATGCATTTAAATTCGCACAGAAAGACCTGTCTGCACCTATACAACATACAGAGTCCTTAACACCTAAAACACCTATAGCCACATTATATACACCACACACACACACACACACACACACACACACACACACACACACACACACACACACACACACACACACACACACACACACACACACACACACACACACACACACACACACACACACACACACACAGTAAAGCTCACACAACATTGGTTCGGCAGCATCCCAGCCGAAAACATGCACAGAAAATGGTGCAAGGCACACTGTTTATAGCACAGCTACATTTCTTAGAATTGCAGGGCCTTTTACTCTTGCAATCACATCTGATCATCTGTAAAATATAGTCTGGTGCCACTTTGACATTTTCTGGAACACTTATTGGTATCAGTGCTTTGTTGCATGGGTCTTTCTTCCATCCAAATGCTTCAGGAGATAGTTCAGGTGGAGTGTGAACCAATGTCCTCCACAATATTGCTTGAAAATGAGCCCTTTTCACATTCTCAAGAAATGCCTCTGTTGTTGGTAGAAGAGCAGCCAGGTTAGGTGAAGATAAATGACCTTTCCCATTCTTTTTTCCCCATACCACCAACCTTGTATGTGACATGCTGATACTGTCTGGAATGCCATAACATGCCGACACAAAGTTAGTGGCCTCACTGGAAAGTTGTTGGAATGGTGCCAGCACATTACCAATTGATGGCTTGATAACAAAGCCTTTACCAATTCCAAAATAGGATGGCGCAGTGTCACACCCTGATATGGCATGGGCTGGTAAAAGGTCAATTACAATGTCATTTTGTGGATTTACATTTTTAATTTTATCTCTTTCCATGTTAACACGACCACCACTGAAATTATGTACTTTGTAGGCAAACAAATAATCAGCCAAAAAGTATGTAATTATTACTTACAATTTTTATTTTGTGTTACAACAGCACAGGAAGAGTAAATAGCAATGTATGAAATGGTGAAATTCTGTGTTGAATTAGTAATCCTTTCTGGGTATGTCTGAGCTGACACCACCAATATTCGCCTAAATGTTACATATTTCTGCTTGACAAACAGCTAGTTATGTAATTGTCTAAAATTTATTTGGTACGAGGACACTTTCTCCACTTTGATGCGGCAGGCCTACCACCCAGAATGCTCTATGGTTAATCATAGTGCAGTTATGAAGCTGTCAAAAGCTTGCGGGCTATGGCTGCAGCGAAATCAACATGAAAGGGTTAATATCTGAAATTGGCACATCACCCACTCTTATCCTGATGGGTAAGTGTTGGACAACTACAAACAGCAAAACCAAACAACCCACTATGAGATATAAAGCCACGTTTGGCGAAATGTTGGCCTTTGTGTCTCCGACTTGGAAAATCAGGCTTTTTGGGTGAATGCCCCGCCCCCAAACATGCATGACCCCACCCCCACTGATGTCCATACCTCACCACCTGTTGTTACACACATCCTACCATGTAAACAAACACAAAATAAGTATGGTATAGGGTATTTGGTCAGCATAACATGAATTGGGAGCCAAACACTGTTGTAATCTATGGCTGCAGCACATCAAGCATAAAAGGCTCAATATCTGAAAATGCTCAAGGGATATCACCGGGCATCGTCTGGAATCTTAATAGGTACACCTTAAGCAACCACAAACTGCAAAGAAAAAAACTTTATCAGACGAAACTGGGTTCAGCTGATATTTGGCTTTTGGCTGCCGGACTACTATGAGTTTTTGATGAAATTAACAGACTGGGTTATTCATCATAACGTGTTTCTCTTCATGGATGAGATTTATCTTCAAAAAATTGGGGTGCCAATGGGATCTTGTTTCTCTCCTAATTATGCTTGCTTGTTTTTAGGCCAATGGGAAAGTGAATATGTATTTAATACGTGTAACCCTTTTCGTAATTGCATAACCTGGTACTCCCGTTATATTGATGATATTTGCCTGGTGTTCAATGGTTCTGAATCTCAGCTACTGGAATTCCACCGTTACCTAAACACTCTTAACCCGCACATTAAACTGTCCTTGGAATATTCATTAACTAATATTAACTTTCTGGATTTGACGATATATAAAGACGCGGAGGGACAGCTGCACACCACCTTATTCAGAAAGGCGACCTCTCGGAACACCATTCTGAGAGCGGATTCATTCCATCCCCCACATCTCATTAGAAATATTCCACAAGGCCAATTCCAGAGATTAAGGCGTATCTGTGATTTTGAAAATGATTTTCACGAGCAGGCCGAGCTGATGGAGAAAAGATTCAGTGATAGAGCCTATCGCCCTGAAGCCATCCAAAACGCATACAGTAAAGCGCGCTCCCTACAACGCAACACGTTATTGACCAAAAAGAAACATCATCGCCACCAGCAGTCCCGTCCTTTTTTTGTTACGACATATAGTACACAAGCGACGCGGATCAGGCAAATTATTAAGAACAATTGGTCCATTATTGAAAGTGATGCGCAACTACGTGAGGTGTTCCCTGAACCACCCTTGGTGTCTTTTAAGAGGGCACCCAGCCTAAGGGATAAATTAATGCGCTCTCACCTACAGGTGAAAAAGAGAGAAACCTGGCTGCGTAAACCTATTGGCACCTATAGATGTATGAACTGCCCCCACTGCCCAAATGTTACACAAGCCAAATCTTTTGTGGATAGTAAAACCACGAGAGAATACGGACAGAGAGATTTCATTAATTGCAATTCCACATTTGTCATATACCGCCTAACTTGTCCTTGCGCTGAAGGGTTCTTTTATATCGGACGCACAAAAAGGCGCATGCGAGATAGGCTAGCAGAACACAAATATGCTATCAGAGTGGGCAATTTTGATTATCCCATGGCGAAACATTTCAATGAATACCATGGTAAGAATGATTCTCTGCTGCGCATACAGGGTGTAGAACATATCAAACCTCTTCCGAGGGGTGGGGACAGACTAAAACGACTGAATCAGAGGGAGACATTTTGGATACACCAACTGGATGCCATGCGCTATCCTGGTTTAAATGAGGATATTGATTTTACTTGTTTTTTGTGATGCTTGTTTGTACTTCTGGTCATTTTTTTCTGTGGCATCACTTATTACCCCAGACTATTATTTTTTTCTTTGTTTTCTATGGTGTGCGCAAATGTGTGTAGTGCGTAATGGGTCACATGTGGTGATGTCACTATTTAAGGGAGGCCTTTCTTCTCAATGTTGAACCTAGCCCTGATGAAGACCTGGTGAGGTCGAAACATGTCGGCTTTTTAATGTAACCCCAGCCCAGTACCATTAAAGGCTTTTTAATGTAACTTCCCGTTTGGACACCTTATTTTGGAGTGCCTGGATGAACTCTTCTCTCAGCAAGCAGCGCTTCCCATGTATTCCCGTTTGGGGGCCCTAGGCGAGATATGGCCAGAGATATTTACCATGGTGGGGCTGACTGTTGGGGACTCTTACAGAGGGCAAATATTTTGTAAAGATTTTTTTTGTTGGTCTTTCAGACTATATTAGTGACAGGACAGTAGAGAGAGAGAGAGAGAGAGAGAGAGAGAGAGAGAGAGAGAGAGAGAGAGAGAGAGAGAGAGAGAGAGAGAGGAAATGTTTGAGAGACGGGGGAGATCCGGCAAATGACCTGGGTCAGAATCGATCCCATGTGGATCTTCAGAAGTACTTGTTCAGTAAAACAGTTAACTATCCACATTTGAAGATGCTACTGTGACTTTCTTCTAGTAGTTCTACTACTGTGACTTTCTACTAGTCCTTTCCCCTGACACACCAGATTGTGAAGTGCAGGAGCGTGGAGGATATCTTTCTTTGTTTTTCAGTCAGTCAGTGTGCTGCATGTGCCTGTAGATTATTATTCATGGCCCCTCAGATGGGCTTTTTGCACACGTATCCATCTTGACATGCAGAGTGACATTGCCAGCCATACTGTGACAGTAATCACACCACTCCACTCCACTCCCACACTTTTCACTCAGCCTTCTGGAACAGAAGCACCCCACAATGACTCTTACGCTGAATTATGACTTTAGTAATGGCAATGATTTGATCAGTTCTCTCTAAGTCTTTCTCTTGTCTTTCTGTCTGTCTGTGTGTCTGTCTGTCTCTCCTGTCTCTTTCTCCTGGCCTCTGTCTTACCTCCTTCTCTTTCTCCATGTGTCCATTCATCTCTATTCCTCCCTTCTTCTCTATTTCTGTTACTTAAAGGTGGGGTTGCAGGTTAACCATTTTAAGAAAATTTACCATTTTGACATCACGTTGGGGGTTCCGCAGGCTCATAGGAGTCTATGTAGAACCTTAGAATCCTGGGGGAGTTCCCCCAACGTGATGTCATCCTCTGCATCCCCAACACACACATACACACACCTTTACTTTTATAAGCTTGTGAATGATTTGGAAACTTTTGAAGCAAGGTGGTGTTATAAAAACGCTTTGTCCTGAGCAGTGAACTGCACTTCAGCCATCTTTTGTAGATGATGATTGGTTGGTTAATGTGGATTACTGTATGCAGGGAAGGTGACAGGGAGGGTCAAATGGGTCAGTTGTCTTTGGCCCCAAGGAGAGACGGGCCCCAAAATCGGGTCCTTATTACATTGTATGTAGTATTGGATCAGGGGCCCTTTTCAAAATGAATGACTTTGTCCCGGGCCTGGCAAAAGCTGTCAGTGGCCCTGAATGTACAGTGTGTATGTACTGTTTGCTCTCGGCGAGTTGCCATGGAGTGATTGGGCAACAACCTTATTGTAAATAAAGAACGTTTGAAAATCTCAAAATCTCTATCCCCCTCTCTTTCTCTCTCTCTCTCTCTCTCTCTCTCTCTCTCTCTCCCTCCCCCAGTCATGTACTGTTCGGACCCGGGTCATGTGGACCACTCGACCCGCACCCTGTCGGACCCCAAGTTGCTGGTCGGCACCTCTATCCAGTACACCTGCAATCCCGGCTTCATCCTGCAGGGGGGCGCCACACTCACCTGTTACGGGAGGGAGCCGGGAACTCCTGTCTGGACCTCCCGCCTGCCTCACTGTGTCTGTAAGTGCCCTGCGCACACACTCAGGCACACACACACAGGCACACACACACACGACACACACAGGCACACACACACACACACACACACACACACACACACACAGAAGCGGAGTGGAGCTGAGAGGAGAGGAGAGGAGAGGAGAGGAGAGAAGAGGAGAGGAGTGGAGCTGAGAGGAGAGGAGAGAAGAGGGGAGGAGAGGGGAGGAGAGGAGAGGAGAGGAGAGGGGAGGGTAGGAGAGACGAGAGGAGAGGAGAGGAGAAGAGAGGAGAGGAGTAGAGCGGAGGCGACACTTAGGCAGGCAGGCAGATGGGCTTCTCAGAGGCACCATGGTAACACCACAACAAGAGCCTTTACCGTCGCCATGGACACACAGCGTTTGGATAGAACACTCGCATCATGTTTCCTTCCACCAGCCCCAGCTTAGAAATGTTGTTTTCGTCAGGGAGGGGGGGGGTGTTTGGCGGTGCCAAGCAGCAAAGGCAGCAAATTGGAAAAGTTGAAACTGCCTTGTGATGGATGTGTTTGTTTGCAAATCTGATGTTGTTTTTGTGACTTTTCTTTCCACCCCAATGTTGTTGCTCTCTCTCTCTCTCATTTACTTCGAAGCTGCTGGCAGTCGTGGTAGCACACAAACTCAGTCAGACAAACTGTTCTAGTAACATTTGATGGATGCATAAAAAGCATTATAACTTATAACTTAGTTCAATTAACTAATGAACAGAAAATTATCATTTCTTTCCAAATGAGTGGGAAACGTTATGCTAATTTATTATATGTTAGCTTTTTTTAAATCAAACATTAAAAGCGTATGGCACTATTTTGGGGCTTAATACAGTTAAAATCGTTGGCCGGGGTTTATAAAGGGGGTAAAGTGTCTTATTTTTCATGTTGGGCGTTGTCTTGCTTTAAGACAAGTTAAAAGAGGGATTATGTAGCTAAGCTAGTTAAAGTTAATGGATCACTGTAGTATGTGTGATCCATTGACTCTCACTAGTTTAGATTCTTACTCCCTCCTTAAAACAAGCGCCTAACATGAAAAATAAGACACTTTACCACCTTTATAAACCCAGGGCAATTTTAACCATATTCAGCCCCAAAATTGTGACATACCCCTTTAACATTTGTTTGTACATGAATAAAAAATACAGATATTTTACAAAGTATATGTATTTTATCTGGCAAACAACATAATCATGGGTCTACTATTTCTTACTGTACATATGGCTGTATGGGCCAGCCTTCTCTATTATAATCCAGATGTTCTGTTTCCTTTCTCTCTTTGCGGTATCTTCATGTGTGTGCGTGTGCGTGTGCGTGCATGTCTGGCAGCAGGGACTGCCGTGGGGCAGCCGTGGGCTAGTGGTTAGGGAGTTGGTCTTTCAATCTAGGGGTTGCAGGTTCGAACCCCCCCTGACCTCTCCCTACACCTCCATCTATGGCTGAAGTGCCCTTGAGCAGGGCACCTAACCCCACATTGCTCCAGGGACTGTAACCAATACCCTGAAAAATAATAGGTGTAAGTCGCTTTGAACAAATGAAAGCGTCAGCTAAGTGAAATGTAATGTAATATCTGTGTGTGTATCTGTGTGTGTATGCGTGTGTGGGGTTTTGAAATGTCAGACAGGCACTTTTGATCCGATGAGTTTTCTGCAGATTATTTTTATTACTGCCCCGACTGGAACAGGAGACATCTTCTTCAAGGGACACCATTGTGTTCCTGGGATTCCTGGTAGAAAAAGCCTGCTAACTTGTGGCATCGTTTAGCCTTTTATAGGCCCTCTGACAGGGACATTCTTTACACATGCAATTAGCCCCATCTCACCTAAGGCAGAGGCAGCCAGTCTTCACACAGACTAGCCCAAAGCTCAGATTAAAGTACTTAACACAACTGGAAAATATATATATATAGACACATACATATCCATCTATATTCCTACATATACCTGTACATATAAGAATCTACATAAGAATCATATAATAATAAAAAATTAACCGTGTGTGTGTGTGTGTGTGTGTGTGTGTGTGTGTGTGTGTGTGTGTGTGTGTGTGTGTGTGTGTGTGTGTGTGTGTGTGTGTGTGTGTGTGTGTGTGTGTGTGTGTGTGTGTGTGTGTGTGTGTGTGATCTCTGTGTGTGTGCGTGCGTGCGTGCGTGCGTGCGTGTGTGTGTGTGTGCGCGCGCACGTGTGTGTGTGTGTGTGTGTGTGTGTGTGTGTGTGTGTGTGTGTGTGTGTGTGTGTGTGTGTGTGTGTGTGCACATGCAGCGGAGGACTCTGTGTCGTGTGAGAACCCCGGCCTGCCTGATCATGGCTACCAGGTGCTGTCCAAGAGACTATACCTGCCGGGGGAGTCTCTTACCTTCATGTGCTACCAAGGCTACGAGCTGGACGGGGAGTTCGCCATCAAGTGCATTCTGGGAAACCCCTCCACCTGGAGCGGTCCCCTGCCCGTATGCAGAGGTCAGTAGGCTGAGGGAAGAAGATATGAGGATATAGACTACACCGCCTTCCACATTATTACACAAATGACATTTTTTGCCGTTTTCCAAAATAATCAATAGAAATGACAGTCGTCATAATTTTCAAGTCATCAGCCATTAGAGTGCAATTGAAAAGTTTTTGAATGAACCTTCCAATGATAACTTTTTTTTTAAATAATAAAAAACTTAAAATGCCCAAAATGCTATTAATGCTCTAATTACAACACTACAAAACTATTTTGCGTAATAATGTGGAACAGAGCATTTTATTTTTTATTATTATTTTAAAAAATACCGTTATCATTGGAAGGTTCATTCAAAAACATTTTAATTGTACTCTAATGGCTGATGACTTAAAAATTATGACGACTGTCATTTGTATTGAGTATTTGGGGAAATGCGGTGTAGACTGGAAATACGGAATCTCTTAGAAATAAAAGTACAGCTCCGTGTTGAGCTGAAACGGGACACAATTTTGTTAAAATGCAGGAAATTGCATCTGAAAAATGTTTTTGTTTTGTTTCTGTGGAAGGACCCCCACATCCCTCGCGACAACGAAGTGTCCTTTAAGACATTAAACAGTATTCAACCTCAAAAAAGAATGTTTAAAAAATAATTCTGCATTTTTGCTTGACATTCGGCATACATGTACCATCTTTGTGCCCCACAGCGCGGCCAGACTGCTTTGGTAACCACGCCTTGGAAGGTAAGATGGTCTTTTGGAACGTCCTCTTGTACTCTCAACTTTGACCTCTCGAACCATTTCCTGCATTCTTATGTATCCACTTCTACCATTTTGCTTATTCCTACTCATAGAAAACTACATGTCGTGTTTGTCACACTATCAGCAAAGATAGTACAGTGTACTTCGTGTATCGCTGTACAAAGATGGCCGTGATCAAATTGGCATATTTGTTCCAGTACAGTAGTCTGAGTTAAGCTATATTTATGCTTCGGACGCATAGCCTCTGCGTCCGTCTGTCTTCCGTCTGTGCGAGTCCACGCCCCCCGCGCAGAGGCTCTGCGCCCGTCGTCGAGCGCCTCGAAAAAATTCTAACTATCCGTCGGACGGACGCGGAGGACGCAGACAAAAAGGCGCTATGATTGGTCGTCTCGCTACTTCCTTGTTCTGTTCTTGTGGCAGCACAATGCCAGTAGTTTGCGAGAGCAGAGCTGTATTCTGTTAAAAACTATATTAATGCCTTGTGTGTAAATGTGTGTAAATACACGAAGCTACAAGCTAAGTAACAAACAATGCATCAGTTGAACACTGTTTTACTACTGTAGCCTGTTCCTCCACAGAATGTAAACACACATCGGCAGAGTCAACTGTTTACATGATTGCATTTTCTGCACGTGAAAACAGACTGGATATGTCAAGTCATGATACCAGTACATTGCCTTTGCAGTTTGTGTGAAAACACTTACCTACCTGGGCTAGAAAACAACATTGCTTAATAATGACCGCAGTGCTTACAATGTAAAGTAATAGCGCAATTTCAAATGTGTCTCGCGACGAGACCGCGAACCTCGCAGAACTCGCAGATGCAAGAATATAATGTTGGTTCGTGGCCACTCCCACGCGACTTTTGACGAGCGCAGTTGCAGAAGTCTAATCTGACCTATAGTCGACGCTGCATTTAGCTTTCTGAGTCAATGGGTTTCTTTCATAGATTGTATATTACTAATATGATTTACATTCTATGGTTTCTTTCCATTGTCCTAACTCCCATCCTCCCTTCTGCTTGTGGCCTCATGATGACTTTGCAAGACGTCATTGACGACTGAAGTTTAATTCAATATCTCGCAAAAGTGCAATTCAAAGGTCATTTTCTCATTTGTCAATCGGGATGTGGAAAGGGGAAAAGTCTCCCAAAAGTTGTTGGAGTTAGGTTGACAGCGGGGAAACTCGATTGTTTTCTCCACGGAGGCGGGGCGTCAGGGAAGTGCGAGGACACAAGCACAAGTCAAGGATGGGTGATAATGGAAATATAAGCTACCGACCCGCCAGGTTGGTGGGGGGAGGAATTAACCAATTCTCTCCCCCATCCTCCTCCATGACTGAGGTACCCTGAGCATGGTACCGTCCCGCCACACAGCTCCCTTGGGGCACCATTGGGGGCTGCCCCCTTGCAGGGGTGAGGCATAAATGCAATTTCGTTGTGTGCAGTGAACACTTGTGTGCTGTGCAGTGCTGTGTCACAATGGGAGTGTGAGTTTCCCAGTTGGGCTTTCACTTCACTTTATTTGGCCGTGTTGCTTATTCCTACTCTCCTTCCTTCTTGTCTCTTCTTCTGTGGCTCTCTGGCCTCCTTCTGTGCATGTGGCGTCTGGCCTTTTCTGCTGCTGCGCCCCCTAGTGGCGGAGGCGGCGGCCGGCTCCCATCTGGACGGGGGCAACATGGCGCTGGCCATCTTCATCCTGGTACTTCTGCTCTCCGTGCTGCTTGGCGGCCTCTATGTCTATGTCACGAGGTCAGCCTTCCTTCCTTTCTCCCTCTACTACTACTTCTGAATGGCCAGATTGTGTGTGTGTGTGTGCGTGCGTGCGTGCGTGCGTGCGTGCGTGCGTGCGTGCGCGCTGTTTGGTGGCATCTATGTCTGTCACGAGGGTAGCCTTCCTTTCTCCCTCTACTACTACTTCTACTTCTGACTGGAGAGAGAGAGAGAGAGAGAGAGAGAGAGAGAGAGAGAGAGAGAGAGAGAGAGAGAGAGAGAGAGAGAGAGAGAGAGAGAGAGAGTGAGAGAGAGTGTTCGCTGGGCAGCTGACAGCCTTCAATTCAATGTATTTGGGATTCAATTCTGGGTCTCCCATCTCCATGGGCCTGGGACAACGCACCCCTTTGGCCCGGTTGCCCTGTGTGTGTGTGTGTGTGTGTGTGTGTGTGTGTGTGTGTGTGTGTGTGTGTGTGTGTGTGTGTGTGTGTGTGTGTGTGTGTGTGTGTGTGTGTGTGTGTGTGTGTGAGAGAGAGAAAGAGATAGAGATAGAGATAGAGGCACAGTGCACTTTAGCCGCTCAATAAATATTCTTTCGATAAACACGTAACTATCTACACTACCTCTAGGCGATGTATCTGCCATACTTATATGCTGTTGCGTGTTCCTCATCTGCCCTGTAGGTGTCGCTATCACTCGAACCTGCGCCTGCCTCTGATCTACCCTCACCCGTACAGCCAGATGACTGTGGAGACGGAGTTTGACAACCCACTCTACGAGACAGGAGGGGTAAGGCATGACATTACAAGACATGGTCATTACAATTTTAGTAACAAGTTAATAATATAGGCTTTGCATGAAAGGGTTAAAAGACAACCTGGAAGCTTGTTGTGTCTAAGCCTAAAATGTTTTTCATGTTGTGTTCAGATGGAAATACACACTGTGTTGGAATACTATATTGTGTTGGTCAGTGGTGTTGAAAGAAGAGTTGGTAACACTTAACTTGACGATAGCGCCATGCATACGACATAGCAGTGTCATAACAGTATAATAATATAACAGTGTCATAACATGGTCACGCATGTGTCACAAACGTTATGTCAATGTCATCAACATTTTATGACTGTCATTAAGTGACATCTGGTTATGGTATAGACAACCCTAACAATGTCAACTTTTCATGACCATAAAACGTTTATGACATCATATTTATGACTCGC
This sequence comes from Engraulis encrasicolus, assembly GCF_034702125.1. Taxonomy (NCBI): domain Eukaryota; kingdom Metazoa; phylum Chordata; class Actinopteri; order Clupeiformes; family Engraulidae; genus Engraulis; species Engraulis encrasicolus. The sequence continues at coordinate 7,032,999 of NC_085867.1, read as the reverse complement.
CCGTGACTTTGTCATGACACCGTTTTGGCTGAGCGAACCTGATGATGCACAGAGGTGAAATGAGTTGGTCACTCTGAATAAAAGAGCATAACGTCAAACAAGGGTGCGGTAAACTTTTTCCTTTTGAAGTATTGAACACTCTAGAAGCTGCGCATGGATCTTCGAACTTTTGTAACTATTATGACACTGTTAGGTATGACGCCGGCGAGTGTAAAGTGTAACCAGTGTAACTGCCGCCGAGTGTAAAGTGTAACCAAAGGGTGTTGTGTTGTGCGTTTGTGTTTTCCAGGACACAAGAGAGTACGAGGTGTCATGACATTGTTTTGACACTATTATGACACTGGTATGATGCCGGCGTCAAGTAAAGTGTAACCAAAGAGTGTGTGTTGTGTTTGTGTGTTGTGCGCTTGTGTATTCCAGGACACAAGAGAGTACGAGGTGTCAATATGATGACGAACAGGAAGCTCCTGGCGACCCATCGTGGCCCCTCCCCTCACTTTAATATGTGTACATAGCCCCGCCCCTTTGCTCCTGTTCCTCAGCCTCATCAAAGAGTGTAGATTAGAGAAAGAGGATTCAAACGCCGCCCACCCAATGCAAAGGAGAGTGCTCAAGTTTGGTCTTCTAAGGGGGCGTTGTCCCCTCCATCTTCTTCTCTTTCTGTGGCATTTGGTGAAGGCTTGCATGAGATGTGCGCTATACTGCCATCTACAGTGCCAAGGGAACTCAATTTATTCCCAGGACATCCATAGGTCTCCTAACCGCAGGTCTCCTAAAGGGGCATTCACAAGACACCACACTGATCCAGGAAATGCACGGGTTTGAAGTATCTTACTTACTCTAATCTGCTCTCTTTGGCTCATCCAACTTGTCTGCAGTATGCACAGCTGCCACTAGGGGTCAGGCAAACACAAGCTGAGAGGGTTGCAAGGATCGAAAACAGGAAGAGAGGCAAAGAGGCACGGAGAGAGAAGAGAAGAGGAGAGAGGGGAACTAGGTGAGAGGTGGAGAGTACATGTGACATACAGAGAGAGAGAGAGAGAGAGAGAGAGAGAGAGAGAGAGAGAGAGAGAATGTGATGGAAAGTGTGTGGAGAGTATGTTTGTGTGAGCTGGGAGGTGGAGAGTAGGCCTACATGTCAGAGAGAGAGAGAGAGAGAGAGAGAGAGAGAGAGAGAGAGAGAGTTTGTGTTTGTGTGGAGAGTATGAGTGTGTGTTATTGTGAGGTAGGTTATCAATAGGAGTATGTGTGAAGAAGACAATGCGTTGCTCTGTGTTGGTGAGTATGGTGATTTGGAGAGAGATGCTCAGAGAGGTGTGTGATAGACACAGATGAAGTCTTTGCAGTACTTGTACAGTAGCCTACGTACAACCTGAGCGTTGCTTACTCGAGACATAACAATAATGGTTATGGTTCTGAAGTAGGTGTTTAAAACAAAAATAACACATGCACTTGATTTTAGTAAAGCATTCATTTCTCATCTAAACATTTTGGAGAGAAAGAGGTAAAGGGAAAAAGGAGAGAGAGATAGAGAGAGAGATAGAGAGAGAGAGAGCTGGGTACACAAAGGCTGGGTACATGAACTGTCACAAGCTGCGCTGGCATTTTCTGTAAAATACTTGACTGACACACGCTGAAAGGACACCTTGAAATGGCACCTTCTGTTCAAAGGCAGATCTGTGGAACGAATTTAAACCTAACCAGTCTGTCTAAAAAAACCCTTCCTGCCTGCAGTCATTTTTACAGCTTTGTACTGTAAACAGTTTTTAGAACAGGTTTTGGTAGTCAACAACCCCCCATTGCAAGTAACATAAAAAAACAAAATCTACAAGGAAAAAAGATGTATTTATTTTGATGTAAATGTGATGTTTTCTGCTGATCAGTGTACATTCTTTTGTTTTGAAAGTAATAAAAAAGGAATATGAAACTGGTTTCCCTAAATAACTAGTGAAATAAATACAATAGATTTCTTACAAAATGGGATTTGTCCTCATTTTTGTTTATTGCGTTGACCTAGATCCATGTATTTCTGGTGTGGTTTTCTCCTGAGGTTCAACTGCCTGTGGATACTCATCATTCATTGACTTTGCCTGTTGCTGTGTGAGAGGGTTCAGAGTTGCTGGTAAATATTTACATTACATTACATTGCACTGCATTACACTTAAGCCCGGTTCAGACTCATCCTTCAATTGCAGGACACGTACTGTCAGTGGGGGGTGATGGCAGATCACGTACCCAAGCAGCCACCACACCCCCCTTTTTACAGCTGAGATGACCCCTTGCAGCGCTCAACCTATATTTCTCCCAGGCTAAATTGTCTGTAATCTCCTGCTAAATAATAAATAAATAACTAATATACGGCAAAACAAGTCAATACAGTCTCGAAGAGATTTGGAAGTCGATGATAATCAGGCTTAAGTTCCCCACCCGTGACTTAAAGAGGAATAAATGCAGTTTAGAAAATTTTACATTGCCAGTCTAAGTGTTGCATTAGCACTGCTTTATTTAACTGGAGAGTGGTAATATGTGGCCAGACTAATATTCCCCTCACAACACAGCACAAACTGAAATACAGCGTCCAATGAAACACAGCACGAACTGAAATACAGCGTCCAATGAAACACAGCACGAACTGAAATACAGCGTCCAATGATGCACGACAGACAATGGAGTTCGGAGCCTGTGTTTCATGAATGACAATGACCAGAACAATCTACAATAGGCTACACAATGACCTTTCAGTGTTACTTCCACTGCAGACAATAGTCACAATGGAAACACAAATCAGTATTGTCGCAGGTGGATGAATACCTCTCGGGTCCTAAAGGAATGCATTGAGTTACTGTCTTATGGTTGTACAACATAAAGGATTATCATTTGACAGAAATGCATTCAAATCAGTGGGGAAGCACGGCAGCACTGTAGAACAAACGTTGAAATGACACATAAACCACTTCAAGTTTTTGTTGATACATGTTTCAAGCTCTGGAGTCGATGCCATTGTTACTGGTGTTCACAATATTGATAGTAGGAAACATTGACTCACTCTTGTCATCTGTTGGGTCTCTCACTATTAGGCAATTAAACCTCATCCTTATCTCTCTCCCTCTTCTGTCCGCCACGTGTTAGGTGTGTCCAATAGCTGTTTCCTGTCGTCCAGATAGAGAGAGGACCTTTCTCTTTTATCCATTATCTCCCATGGGTCCAGTGTTCCAGTCTAAACAACAAAACGAGGCAGCTACACTATTGTCTGGTCATGTGGCAATGTTCCCGTTGCCAAAAACAAAACAAAAACATATTTTATCTGTTTGAATGTGTTTTGCCTTTTCTTTGTGTTGTCTGTCATTGAACTCGTCAGGGTTGTACAGTATGTGCTGTCAGTGGCGTGTTCTCATATATTCTTACAATGTTTGTGAGCTCCTTTTAAATGTTTTTTTTCTCTTTCTTTCTTATTCTTCACTTTCATGAATAGCAAGCTGAAGGGGAATGGACACATGGACACTAACCTCTATTAAATGGTCTATTAAGTTGCCTAATACATTAATTAAATAACATTACATTTTGAAATAGATGAAAAGTAACAAAAACAAAAACAGACAGAGGAGAATACAAAAGGGCTAATGACAAACATGTTTATGTCAGATGAAAATGCCTGATAAAGTACAGTATATCCCAAGTCTACCTTTGTGGTGCATGAACAACAAGTGGGTAAGGAATTGTCCTTTCCTCACCTCTCCTCTCCTCTCCTCTCATCTGCCCTCCTCTCCTCCACAGTACTCACCTCTTCTCTTCTCTCCTCCCCGCTCCAGTACTTTCTTCTCTCCTCTCCTCTCCTCTCCTCTCCTCTCCTCTCCTCTCCTCTCCTCTCCTCTTCTCTTCTTCTCTCCTCTCCTCTTCTTCTCTCTCTTCTCCTCCCCGCTCCAGTACTTTCTTCTCTCCTCTCTTCTCCTCTCCTCTCTTTCCTTCTCATCTCCTCTCCTCTCCAGTACTTTCTTCTCTTCTCTTCTCTTCTCTTCTCTTCTCTTCTCTTCTCTTCTCCTCACCTCTCCTCTCCTCTCCTCTCCTCTCATCTCCCCTCCTCTCCTCATGGGGCCAGCTCTGCCACACTCAGCATGGTGAGAGACACATAGGGCCATTTGACATGGTGAGAGTCACATAGGGCCATTTGACATGGTGAGAGTCACATAGGGCCAGCTCTGTCTGTGGTTGAATCATGGCTTCCTCTATTCACCTCTACTTCTACATCTACGTCTGTCTCACAACAGGAAGTGTCTGGGGTGTCGACAGGCACACAAGGTTTGAGAAAAGCCTGACCTTTCGAAATCAGCAAGTGCCGTACTACTAGGTGCCAGGTTTTTCTTTCTTTCTTTTTTTCCCCGCCACCCCCCTTCAATTACAACCGACCTTCACTACTTTCCTGTCTGGACCTGGCCGGGTGAGTGAGCTCTTGATGGAAGACTATAGAGCACTGGTTTCACGTGAGTACGCGTAAACTTGCCTACTTCCTGGTGGTGTTTTTTCTTTTTTTAATCTCCTTACGCCATCTCGCCCGAGCAACCCTCCAGCGGCCGCTTCCACTTGGCATGTAGACTGTCTGTAGGAGGATCGCCAGCCAACACTTGACTTGACAAGGTATTATCATAAAACTACGTCGTTGGGCTGCTTTCACTTTTGGTCATTCTGATTTTTCGCTTTCTCTTGCACTATTACATCTTGTACTATTTAAGTACTATTTCTTAAACTTCAAGTATGACTACTACTAGTATGACTGACTGCGATTGTGACTACTTCTACAGCCACTAAAGCCCACAGTAATTTATGTAGGCTAATTATGAGGGTATTTTGTTGTTTGGCAACTCAGATCATTATCTGGCATGCACAGCACAGCTGAACTTTGATTTATGTGCTCAGGAATTCATGAATCTGAACTTTGTAATGCTGCTGAGTCTTTTGCACTAAGTGAACTTTTAACTGGTGTGTTGTGTGAGGGTGCTCTCTCTGTGGTTAATGCAGTCAGTTCCTGTTAGATCAGCACAGCTACTCTCTGGTCTAGCTTTCAGTTTTCTGTCAGTATGACTGTTGTTAGTAAGGCAAAGGCTTATCTCACACACACTCAGACACGCATACACACATACACACACACTCGCACGTATGTACACATACACACACACACACACACACACACACACAAATAAAACATTAGTTGCTGTAATGTTCTCATTTGGGAGTTTCAGTGTAAATAAAGCGTAACTGTAGAGTTTTTGCATATGTGCAAATTTTACACATACACCTTTGTGTATTTCCCATTTCTCGAGAGTGGAGATATTGTAGGTATGTAAAAAGTGTGTGTTAAATACACTGTAACTACACAAAGGCTTCCACAGTGAACTACAATTAAACACTGTGCAGTAAAGCACTGTTGCTGTGCATGTGTCAGTGACTGTGCAGTACCAACTTACTCAGGTCCCAGGCGGGCATGCCTATCGCTACAGCTATGTAAACAAGCTTCAGGGTACGTCAAACGACCTTCTAAATATAAAATACTCCTGATGATTTTTTCTCTTTTTTTCTCAGCAGCATTCTTCCCCTCGGCCACCTCCTGACATGTGCTTAGGACCATAGCCTTGAAACTATTAACTCCAACTGGAGTGGGATCATCTCAGCAGTGGCTGGTCACTCGGAACTGCTTGTTTTGTAGACAAAAAGTTTGCACACTCCTTTGGATTTTTTCTTCTTCAAGCTCTTTTTTTTCCTTTTTATTCATTCACTGGCATGAAGACGTTTCGACCTCTTTGTCTTTCTAAGATTCACTGACAAACACATTCACTTGGCTTGACACATTATCTACAACCAACCACCAAAAAACAAACTCCACAAGTGACTCCACTCGTAACTGCTTACCTCTCCTGTCCTCTACTGGAGTTGGATGGATCAGCAGTAACTGTAGTGGTTGGTGGTGGTGAGGAGAGGAGGCATAGGAGGAGGAGGAGGAGGAGGGAGGTGGGCCATGTCCTTGTAGCCTGCTCAGGCCTACCGACAAGGGAGGGAGGGCGGACAAAGAGGCCAGTTGTCCCGGGCCCAGGGAGAGAGTGGGGGGCCCTAGAATTTGGTCCTCATTACATTGGATGCATTGAGGGGAGGGGAGGTGGGGGGCCCTTTCAGATGATTTTGTCCCCGACCTGTGCTGTGAAAGCGTGGTCAGCGAGGTGACCTGTAGCGTGGTGATGCGATGCGTGTGTCCCTGAGGCGTGCCGCCTCCTCATTGGCCTGGCTCCTGCTGCTCTTCCTATTGGCCCGCGCCCTGCGGTGGCTCCACACCTGCTCAACGCACTCCAGCCTGGCCGGCCTCAGCAACGCATACGTACAGGTAAGGCTGCATTCACACGCACGCATACACACACACACACAGTCACACAAACACACAAACACACACACACACACACACACACACACACACACACACACACACACACACACACACACACACAGTCACACAAACACACAAACACGCATACATACTCCATACACTCGCCTCACTGCCAAGGTTGTTCAGTGACTTAAAGGAGAAGTCCACTTTTTTGAACATTAAGGCCAAGGTGATTTTAAGAACAGAGTTGCAGGTGCTCATAGACGTCCATTCTAAAGCTGGTTGAGATCAAATCCAAATCAGCCAAATAACAGAGACTGCAGCAAACATGAAATAAACGGTGAGGGGGACTCTAAAACATTGCAGACCACTCAGAAAATGGCCTTAATTTTCAAAAAAGTGGACTTCTCCCTTAAATCAAATTGAAGAGTTCTTGTCTAGTTGGTCCTACTGTCTGCGTAGTCTAAAGTGTCGCATCATATGTACGTGTAGTGTGTCCCAATACGTACTTTCGAGAGCAAGAGGAAGTGTTTAAAATCTCCTCAAACTTCCCCATGAATCTAAGTGCAGGGTAACCCCCACTATGAACAGAGTGGAGAATGAAACAAAGTGAAATGTAAATGGTAAGAAATGGAACAACAGCCTAACATTGGAACATTTAAAGTTGAAGTACTCTACGCATCATCCCTCAGGTTGCAGGTCCATCGTGGGACAAACATCATTTGAAGATAGAAGCTTGGAGCACACTGCAGCTTAAATATTTAATCATCTATTGGGTGAAAACACCTAACGTTTTAGAGTCCACAACAACATTTACTGTGTGAATATCCTACTGCTCTGTCTCTGTCCTGTATACTGTTTGTCTTCTTTGTGTTGGAGATGTGCCGATGAACAGATTCATATCAACTGTGTTGACATGGCGATAAACGTATTGAATCTTGAATCTTGTACCTGCAGGTGCGTGACCGGCATGGGCGGCTCCACGGCTACAACCGCAGCTCTGCGCTGGTGTTTGTGGGCGGCGTGCCGCGTTCGGGCACCACGCTGATGCGGGCCATGCTGGACGCCCATCCGGACATCCGCTGTGGAGAGGAGACGCGCATCATCCCCCGCATGCTGGGACTGCGGCAGGGCTGGGCAGGGGACTGGGCCGAGAGGCAGGTGCACTCCATCTCATTGGGCGGTTTCTTCCTATATGCAAATGAGAGGGTGGGAGGTGGGTCGTTAGAAAATGATCTCAGGCAGGGGTGGGCAGGGGAGTGGGCCGAGAGGCAGGTACACTCCATCTCATTAGATTAGATTAGATTAGATTACTTTATTGGTACCCAAGGGTAGATTTGATTTGCAGTAAAGTGAGCTTCGCTCATACAAAACATTCAGGACATAGGACACACATAACATTCATTGGATGCTTTCTTCCTATATGCAAATGAGAAACAAAGTAAAAGTGTTTTTTAGTGCATTTATTTGGACAGCACAGTGAGATAGTGTGACAGGAATGAGTGGGAGAGAGGAGGTGGGTTAGAAAATGACCTCATATGCAGGGCTGGGCAGGGGACTGGGCAGAGAGGCAGGTGGCTTCCACTAGGGAGGATGAGAGTCTGCATATTGGAATCCACCCACAGTGAGTGTCACAGGTGCTGTGTAGTTGTCTATTCTGCATACACAGTGGGTCTTTCTCAAAGCCTAGGCCAGTGTCCTTCCAAGTGTATCAGCCTAATTAGTCACGTGTGATTGGATACTTTTTGGTGAACTCTACAGAATATCCAATCACTGGGTGTGACTAATAAAGGGTATCCAATCACTGGGCGTGACTAATTAGGCTGATACACTTGGAAGGACGCTGGCCTAGGCTTTGAGATAGACCCCATGAGTGTATTGAGTGAGTGTTCTATTTTCTCAGAGCCACCCATTGATTACCCATGCTCTGCTGTGATGAATTGTGGGGATAACCAAAATTGTTGGTGGCAAAAGTGCTCCGCAGTGCTGTTGTCGGACGCGATGTGCGGAGGGCCTAACATGTCAGGTGCTGTGTGTTGTAGGAGGCGTCTGGCTGAAGCGCCTTTCAGGAAGGCACCTATTTTCACCAGTGGTGTAGTCTACTTTTTTGAAGTGGGTATACTGTTTATATTTGTGCTATTCTAAATAATGGATCAATCAATTTTAAGTGGGTATACTGAAATCCCTGAAATTTGGAAGTGGGTATACTCCGTATACCCGCGTTCTACGTAGACTACACCACTGATTTTCACACTGCTCAAGAGACTGTAACCAATCTCTATTCTGCATACACAGTGGGTGCATTCCAATATGCAGACTCATTTCCTTGACCTGTGCTTGTGGCCTCGTGAATGAATGCATATAGTGAGTGTAACAGGTGCTGTGTGTGTGTTGTAGGAGGCGTCTGGAGGAGGGCCTAATAGGTGCTGTGTGTGTGTTGTAGGAGGAGTCTGGATATACTGTATGGTGAGGGTAACAGGTGCTGTGTGTGTTGTAGGAGGCGTCTGGAGGAGGGCCTAATAGGTGCTGTGTGTGTATTGGCGTCTGGATATACTGTATGGTGAGGGTAACAGGTGCTGTGTGTGTGTTGTAGGAGGAGTCTGGATATACTGTATGGTGAGGGTAACAGGTGCTGTGTGTGTGTTGTAGGAGGCGTCTGGAGGAGGCGGGCGTGACCCAGGAGCTGCTGGATGCCGCGGTGACGGCCTTCCTCCTGGAGGTCATCGCACGCCACGGGGAGCCCGCACCGTTGCTATGCAACAAGGACCCCTTCACCCTCAAGAGCGCCGTCTACCTATCACAGCTCTTCCCCAAGTAAACAACACACTAAGACTGATCTGCAGCACCAAAGCAAACTAAAATCATTTTGACATATAGTTATCATGTTGTAATTACAAGATGTAATAATTCATTATTAAATGCGGAATACCAGTGACATCCTGCATTTTATAGCCATTGATCTTTGTAGGATCAGTTAACACATGCTTTTTTTTAACTATCAAAGTACCCTGGTATACAGTACTACAGGCTAGTATATTAAAAACATTGTGGCAACAAAGCAAAATTCTTCAAAACTAACACTGCACACAGTAGGTGCTAGGTGTTTAGATTCCAAAATAAATGTTGACTTAGCATCTCTCCTCCTGCCAGCACATTGTCTTCCATTTCCTCTCCACTCTGCTCCATCCAGTGTTGCCAGATGTGTCTGATCAAATCCCGCCCAAAAGGTGCTCAAAAACTGCCTGGAGCCGCTAAATTCCTCCCAATTTCTACAAATTGCATTGATTTTGATGGGTATAAAACTGCGGAAAAAAAACCCAAATGGTCAATTTTTCCAGTTTTTACCCACAGATGACTATCCCAAGCAGCCCAATTGGGTGGGTTACTGCCCAATCCTGGCAACACTGGCTCCATGCTGCTACATCTCTTATCCTCCACTACTCTCTTCGCTATCACTTATTGTTTAATCCTTGTCAGCCATATCTCCTCGAACTCTGTTTACATTATGTAGCATATATATTTTTTCTTTCTTTATCTCTATTCCATCATAGCTTCCTTCCTTCCTTTCTGCAGCGTCTCTCTCTCTCTCTTTTTTTTTTTTTTTTTTGGGGGGGGGGGCTTTTATGGTTTTATGTGATGTAGACAGGACAATGAAAGAGACGACAGGAAGTTAGTGGGAGAGAGAGGTGGGGTGGGGTCAGGAGAGGACCCTGTCCAGAGTTGAACCCGGTCCGGGCTGCCCACATATGGTGCAGTATCTGAGTGTGTGCTGTGGCACTTCACTCCCACTGCAGCCTCTCTTATCTCAGGCTCTTCCTCATCTTTTTTTAAAGTATTTTTGGGGCTTTTTAAGCCTTTATTACTTTTAGATGCGTCCCAGCATCTCTATAAGAGGGTATGTCCGTCTGTCTGAAACACATTCTTTAACTTGTAATTCCCTCCGGTCCCTCCGGCAGTGCATAGACGGACGCGTATCTTAGTCCGCCTGTCGGACTTGTTTACATGACAGGATAGTGGAGGAGAGACAGGAAGCGAGTTGGGAGAGAGAGACGGGGAAGGGCCGGCAAGGGACCCGGGCCGGAATCGAACCCGGGTCGACCGCATAGCAGATGAGTGCCCTACCGTTTAGGCCATGGTAGGGCCAGGCTCTTCCTCATCTAATCCTCTCTCCATCTCTCCCCTGTCTACTGTATGTATGAAACCCCTATTGACCTACAGTGTATCATCCCAACCCGTCAATTTCTGAGGTTACTCTTTACTTGACGTGTCGTTGCATAACACATTCATAGCAGCTGTTATACACTTTGCATGAAGGATTCATGACTGTTTCGTAAGACATTCATACCAAATATATCAAAGACATGGAAAACAAAAGGACGGCAACTTGTCAAAATCAGTAATCAGTGAGGGCTCAGAAAAAAACGCTAATTGCTGTCTGCTAGGTTCATGAAAGGTTTGGTATGAATGGGTCATGAAACAATCATGAATGTTTCGTGCAGACTTTATAACAGCTGTTATGAATATGTTATGCAGGAACATGTGAAGTAAAGTGTTTTGACTACTTCTGACTCTACTGCTTTTTGTTAAATAGTCTGTATGTCAAAGTGAAGTGCGCCTCAAAGGCGCTCCCTTGTGGTAGTATAACCTCACGGACGGTTAGGGTAAGGGAAAGGTCTATGTTTAGGCTACATAGTCAACATGCGATGCGGCAGGTATGCCCTCAATGTCAAAAATTGCAGTCTGGTCAATGGTAGTCAGAAATGTAAAAGTTGGGATGGGACTGCATTGTCTTGACCCGTGTCCCTCAATTAATTTCTTTCCTCTCTTCCATCTTCGATAAAATATTCGTATCCAAAAGGGGTTCCCCTCTCCCCTCTGGTAACCCCTCTCCTCTCCTTCCCTCCCTCTCTCCCTGCAGCTCCAAGTTTGTCCTGATGGTTCGTGACGGTCGTGCTGCCGTCCACTCCATGATCTCTCGCCACGTCACTATCTCCGGCTTCAACCTGTCCAGCTACCGCGACTGCCTGGGCAAGTGGAGCCGCGCCGTGCAGACCATGCTGTACCAGTGCTCACAGGTGAGGTGCCCCACTGGACTTGGTTGTGTGTAGGCCTACTAGTATGCTCACAGGTGTCAGACTGGACTTGTCGTCTATAGGCCTAGTAGTATGCTCACAGGTGTCAGACTGGACTTGTCGTGTATAGGCCTAGTAGTCATATATGACTTTTTTAAAGATATTTTTTTTGGTCATTTAGACTTTAGTAGTGACTGGACAGTTTGAGAGAGAGACAAGAAATGTTGGGAGAGAGAGATGGGGAAGGGTCGGCAAAGGACCCAGGCTGGAATCGAACCCGGGTCAGCCGTTAGCGGACGAGTGCCCTACCGCTAAGCCACGTTAAGGCCATATATAACTTTTTCTTTTTATTCCATTCACAATCCTTTATATCAGTGTTTCTCAAACTTTTTCAGACTAAGGAAGACCACATTGTCCCCCCAAAAATGTTCGGAGACCACCTGTCAACTGAATTGACAGTTGAACGGGTGCTAATTTCACACTGCTTATATCGATGCAGATCACTTAATTTGTATTCACATTACAAGCCTGTTTTATTGTGGTGAAAATAATACTTCGGCTATGTTTATCTTTGCAATTATGTTACAAATATAGCCTGTTGCTAGTCTTGGAAAAGTAGCAATTGTGTATTATTCACATGACCGTTAATATTCACTAAACATTTGTCAGAAGTAATTGCCAGAAGTTCCACTGCATCTTCGCTCCAGCCCATAGAGTAGTCTCTGGTCTAATGGAGGATGGTGGTATAATTCACAGGGGAATGCTATGCTATGGTAGATGATGTCGTGTTGGGATGTGAAATGATTTTCTGATAATAATTATTAAAGGAGTGCTAACCCCCGTGTCTCTCTCTCTCTCTCTCTCTCTCTCTCTCTCTCTCTCTCTCTCCCCCCCTCTCTTTTTCACATTTCTCCACTCTCTCTCTCTTTCTCTCTCTCTCTCTCCCTCTCTCTCTCTCTCTCTCTCAACCCCTCTCTCTCCCTCTTTCTCTCTATCTATCTCCCTCTCTCTATCTCTCCCTTTCTCTCTCTCTATCTCCCTCTCTCTATCTCTCCCCCCCTCTCTCTCTCTCTCTCTCTCTCTCTCTCCTCTCTCTCCCTCTCTCCTCTCCTACTCTCTCTCCCCCTCTCTCTCTGGCAGGTGGGTTCTGATCGCTGCCTGGAGGTGCACTATGAGGACCTGGTGCTGCATCCCCGCTCCAGCCTGCAGAGGGTGCTGCGCTTCCTGGGTATGGAGTGGCACGAGGGGGTCCTGCACCACGAGGACGCCATCGGCCGGCCCGGAGGGGTGTCCCTGTCACGGTAAATATCTAGCAGAAAAGCCGCACTCTCGGGTGTGATTCTTGTATTTTATCCTAGTGGGTTAGTATGCGCGCGTGCCTGTGTGTATGTGCATGCGTGTTTATGCTGGGCTGGATGTACATCTGATCGAGCACAGCTAATCTAATGTCTATATACAGGGCCGCTGACAGCTTTGGCTGGGCCAGGGACAAAAAAAAATCTAAAAGGGCCCCAAACCCAAAAGCTACAGCTGTTTGTACCATATTTGTGAATTTGTCGAACTGTGCATATTCCAAAACTCATTCCTAACCCTAACCTGTCAGTGAATAATGTGTCTCCACGAACCTAAAGCATAGCCTTTCTTTGGCATGCCACTTCCACATGCCATATGCCACTGTGTCTGTGTGTGTTGTGTGTGAGTGTGAGAGAGAGATGCCTTGGCAAATGTATGTAACAGCGAGCTATATATGATTATTGCATGTGTAAATATGTGTGTTATGTCTTGTGGGCAATGTCTTTATTTATTCATGTGTGTATGCTACTTGACACCTTCATTTCCCCCTGGGATTAATAATCGATACTCTACTCTACTCTCTAAATCAAAAAAGAGAGCAGCGCGTGCAGTGAAAGAGGAAGCTCAGCACCTCGAAGCAGGAAGCAGGAAGTCACCCATGTTGTACAGTAGCAGTAGCCCCCAGATATGCATCACCAGCAGGAAGAGATCTCAGCAAATCTCAGATGACTGACGGCTTCCTCATTACACTCTGAAGGAGACATATTACATTACATGGCATTAGGCCTACGCGTGTAGCAGATATTTTAATCCAAAGTGACTTACTAAAGAGGACGTAATCAGCCCTTGAAACATACTGTATCTTCCCCACCCCTGTTTTAGGTTTTAGAAAGATGTTATGGGGGGGAGGATTAAAATTCTTATAAGTCTCAACTTGGGCCCGTCATTGCTCATTACGGCAGAGGATAGGTCTCAGTAGGGTTGCCAACCGTCCCTTGAATTAAGGAATTGTGAATTTACAAAAGTACGGTTTCTTATTGAGCTGAAACAGGATGCAATTTGGTTAAAAAGCAGGAAATGACACCTAAGACATACAACATTATCTGTGGAAGGACCTCCAGACCGGGAGTATACCTATGTTCCCCGGGTCCTATGTTCCTCGGGTCCTATGTTCCCCGGTCTTTGTATGGGATGTTAGGTGCATGTTAGGTGCATGTTAGGTGCATGTTCCTGCATTGTATATGACAAGGGGACAAGGCCCAGGATGCTTGGGCATGCATATTTCTTGCACAAACGGTTGCCATGCGTATTTCATGTCAAGTTTGCGCACAGTGGCAGCCTAACCCTAACCCTAACCGTGACCCTAACAACAACCCGCGCTCGCCATGCGGCAGCAGTCTACTTGGAAGCAGCAGGGAACATAGAACCCTTTTTTGAAAATGAGATGAAGATTTGAGAACGAGGTGTCCCTTATTTGTCCCCAGGGAGTATGCAATCCTACTTCTCAGCTCATGCGCTCACTCCAGTGGCTAAAAGTGTGTGTTTTCACATGACCTTTGATATTCACTCAACGCTTTACTGCCAGAGAAGAATTTTCCACTGCTGTCAGTCTCTCTGGCGGCTTAAAAACTGTCACAAAGTGTAACCAACCAACCTCTATTGAGGTCAGTTGCACCAAATCAGATCATTGTGTTAGCAGAGGAACACAAAAAGAGGTTTGAAACCACAAAAGTAAAAGTTCCACACCTCATGAGTGTGAAAACGTCAACAGGGGGTTGATTTCATTTCATATGTGTTATTTTAAAAAGATATTTTTTGGTATTTTTTACTTAATTCATGATAGCACAGTGTAGGTGGTGACGAGTTTGGAAGCGAGTTTGGAGAGAGAGAGACGGGGAAGGTTCGGCAAAGGACCCGGGCCGGGAATTGAACCCGGCTTGGCCGCATAGCAAACGAGTGCCCTACCATATGCGCCATGGCAGGGCCAATTCATATGTGTATGATGTCTGATCAAGCCTGGAGGCCAAAATTGGCCCCGCGGATTCATTTTTATTTGGCCTGCATGGCCACATATACACCAGAAATGTATAGCATATTATTAAGACTTGAACATTTTGTGCATCACAGACATATTTTGAGTGGGCCCAGAAACAGCCCACATTCAAATGCAACAGGATATGTGCAAGCACATTTGAACAGATTGATGGGAATCTGTTTGTGAAATTTAAATATGAGTATTAAGCGTGTGTGCGTATGTGTGTGTGTCCGAGTGTGTGTGTGCGCGTGTGTGTGCGTGTGCGTGTGTGTGTGCAATTGTAGTTCTTTTTTTTAAATAAATATTGAGTTTGGCCCGCAACTTCGCTCCAGATTTTGATTTTGGCCCTCGGGCGATTTGAGTTGGACACCCCCTTGGGTTAAGTAGCCTACTGGTACAGTAGGTGCATGAACATGGAACTTGGCCCACCATTTATGTCCTGCTTACATAATGCAATGTATATAGTAATACATGAAATAGAAGCCATAGGAGATACTAAATGGGGGTGGTAAATATTCATGACATGGACATGTTGTTTGGTGAAAGATGTGACATGAATTTGGATTTTTACTTTATGACACCTACAAAATAATATTACACACTGCACCTGGAAGTGTCTGATGATTGCTGCTGCTACAAAAAAGTGTATTTATTCGCAGAGGTGTTAAAAGTAAAAGTACTTTTGTGCTGTAATTCCAACACTTAGCTCATGGCATTACATAGCTGTTACACCATTTACTCCATTCTACCTAATGAGATAGATTGACTGTCTTGTTACTGAAAAACACTGAAAATCTACTGTAACAAGGGCCCACCACAAACGTGATCCAGTCAGGGTAGAGTTAGATCAGTGTTTCCCAACCTTTTTTGTCTCGCGTACCCCCTAAACCTCTTAGTTGTGCCATGAGTACCCCGTAACTCATGTTCTATATCGCTTTCTCTGTCCTGATGTGACTGCTCCATACATTTGTATAATAATAACATCTTTCCAAGTACCCCCTGCAGTGTGCTCGCGTACCCCTAGTGGTACACGTACACCTGGTTGGGAAACATTGAGTTAGATGATCGTAAGACAAGTACACGGGTATACTGGCTAATCAGATATGTTACTTGTGTTGGAAGGAAACTCTAATTTCTTTTTTTTTTTACTTTTACTTTTACTTTTGACACCTCTGTTTATTTACAACTGTCATTTAAAGATGATGAGGTTTGCCTTGTGGGTGACTGCCACCATAACAGTACACTTATTTGCCCTGTCTTGGCTTTTGTTTTCCCAAGCATCGAGCGCTCGACGGACCAGGTGATCAAACCGGTTAACCTGGAGGCCCTGACGCGCTGGGTGGGCCACATTCCAGCGGACGTCTTGGCGGACATGAGGAACATCGCGCCCATGCTGAGCCGGCTGGGGTACGACCCAGACGCCAATCCTCCTAACTACGGGCAGCCTGATGCCGCCGTCATCAACAATACAGACCGGGTACATAGGAGCCTCAGTACACACATACACACACACATACACACACACACACACACACACACACTGAGGCCGCTGTCATCAACAACACTGACCGGGTACACAGGAGCCCACACACACAGACACACACAGACACAGACACATAGGCACAGACACACACACACACACTGATGCCGCCATCATCAACAACACCGACCGGGTACACAGGAGTCTATATACACAGACACACACACTTACACACCCCCCCCAAAAAAATAGAGTCTCCCATTTTTCTTTTTACCTGACCAAGGTATGCCTTATGCTATTGCCTCTTTTTTCCATTGTCAGTTTTCTGATAGGCTTACAGTTCGACAAAGCACAACTCGGCCGACACTTTTTCAAGTCAAGTCAAGTTTATTGTCAATTTCTTTACATGCACTGGTCATACAAAGAATTTGAAATTGCGTTTCTTGCTCTCCCATGCAGACATAGACTAATATAGGTAAGGACATAGACAGTATAGACATAGACAGTACTCATACATGGACATAGACAGTATGGACGTAGACATTGCTCATACAGACATTTAAAGTGCAAGACTGGACAACAGAAGAATAGGCTTTTCGAATAGGCATGACACAGCTAAATTGTAAAGTAAAAAGTGGTGGTCGAGTCAGGCTGTGTCGAGCTGTAGGCCTACCAGAAAACCGGCGGTGGAAAAGAGGCATATGTCACCTGGTATGTGGTGGCCCTTGTGGAAGGGGGTGGGGATTGAATGCAGTTTGTCCTGGGGCCTTGTGACCGGTTTTCCCCTGGGCCTCCGCCTGGCCAGCCAGCCCATTCATTAATCCACCCTTGGTACCTACCAACACAGCAAATGAGCTTAACATGTGATCTTATTGCCACGGGTGCACACACCTCACCTAATGTCTGTCAACTACATTGCAACATTGTACCCACAGTTAGTATAGGTCTGTGATTGTACCGACACAGCAAAGGAACACATCAGCACATGATCTTATTACCATGACAACCGTAAATGTAAGGCAGAGAGTTCTGAGAGACTAGCCTATCTAACCTTTGTATAGAGATTATTCCTGCTATTGGAATTCATTTGTTTAAGATCCCTGCCTGGAAAAGTTCTTCAGACACTGTTGTGTGTAGAAATATAATTGTAGACAGTGTTGATTTGTTTCTTACCTGAAGAACTGATAAATGGGTCTAAATATGGCCTATCCCTGCAAGTAAAACATGATCAGGAAAAAAACAACTGTTCGTCTGGGACTAGTTTCCTAAAACGGCTGCATCTACTGTATGGTAGGCTCAAACCCACTTAATGTTAATATTGAATCCATCTTTCTTCTGCTTAGGTGCTAAAGGGCAACTTTAAAATCCCATCAAACCTGAAAGGCCAACCACAGGTAAGGGACAAAAACACCTTTTTAATCATGTTCGTTACCTGATATGCAGTTATCTGAGTGCTGGTAAAATATTTGATCACCACACACACACAAACCCTTCAACCAGTACTCATTGTGGTTTATAAAGTAATCACAATTAGATAAGAACATAAAAAAACACTAATGAAGGTCACACAATCATTGTTAATGTTTTGATGGTGTTGGTGACATTCCTACAGGTACCTTCGAATGAGACTGTCCCCAAAAGATGAAGGAGTATACAGTATGTATGACCAGGAGGACTCTAAATTAACACCAGCCAACTAATGGGTCAAAGTGGCTAGCAAGTTGGTCTTTTCAACCAGCCAAACTGAAATTTCACCAGCATTTGGCTGGTGAAAAGACCAACTTGCTAGCCACTTTGACCCATTAGTGAGTGGGTGTTTGGCTAGTGAGATTAACATCTACTGGCCATTTTGGCTGGTGATTAATTAATGTGGAGCCCTGTGTACCCTGCCACCCTGGCCATGGTACAGGCAGAGACGGATACAACAGCATGCAGCGGAGAGGAAAACATCCTCACGTGCCCCACATCAGCGCTCGCTATGCCCAGTCACAGCCCAGGCCAACAGGGGCTGATTGTTGTGCTAATTGGGGATTGGACTGCATGAAAGCAGCTTACCTGAACTGAGTGCTGCGTGTGTGTAGGCCTACATCTGTGTGTGTGTGTGTGTGTGTGTGTGTGTGTGTGTGTGTGTGTGTGTGTGTGTGTGTGTGTGTGTGTGTGTGTGTGTGTGTGTGTGTGTGTGTGTGTGTCTTTGCTAGACGTTATTTCCAATAAAAAATCTGTTAATAAACATGACTGAGAATCTGTTTATGAATGTGACTGAGTATTACAGCTGGTTTAAAAGAAACAAAACAGTGACATGGCATATGACACACACACACACACAACACATACCTCTTGTTGACATTGTGGGTGGAGGGGGACACAATGCAGCCTAACAAGAGAGCGCCATATGTGGCACAGTCAGAGAAACAGAATGACAGGGATGAGACCAGACAGGCTGCACAAGCTCAGGGACAGCTGTGGGTGTGGGTGTGACCTCTGGAACTAAACACCAGTTAAGGTGGTAGTGCAGGCATGCATGCCATATGGCAGCACCCAGAAGGTAGGCTACTGTACTGTAGGTTACCGCAATTGCGCAAGGGCGGGCTTTTCAATGTTCAACGTGACTGCTCCGAGTTCTCCCAGAACCGGTTTATCCCTGAAACAGCTCACTAGAGCGGACCATTACTCAGGACAATGTTTGCCATTGTTACGCACAAGCGTTGTGTAGAGTATATAGCCCATAGAATTCTTAAAGATGGCTCATTGAAACAAGCCATAGAATGAAACACCCAAGGTCACTTAACAAGGTATCGTGTAGAAATATATGCGTGTGTGTGCGTGACGCATGTATGATGTGATGCATGTAAGTGAATGTGCTTGTGGCACTAGCATCCATAAGTCTCCAGGAAAAAATATGACTTAATGCAGTGGTGCTTAAACTGTGGTACGTGTACCACTGGTGGTACTTGAGACATCTCTGGTGGTACTTCGAAGAATACATTTGTTGTGCATTGATTTGAAGGCTGATCAAGTTGTTGCAGTCAAAAATGTCTCTTTGGTCTCACATTCTGTAATATTGAACTGTATGAATCTGAAAACATAATGCAGAATAATACTAGGCAAGTAAGAAATTTAAAAACAAACGTGCACTGAATGTGACCGTAGCTGTTGATGCCGTTATGAACCTCTCCTGTATTGACTGGCAAAAGTGAATATGGAAGGCCTTTGCTGCGATATTCTAATATTGGTCGTCAAAGTGGTACTCGGAGAGCTCAATATTTTCTCGGGTGGTACATTTGAGAACCACTGACTTAAGGTGTTAAACATGGCCAGTGAAGGGCATTCTGGATGTGGTCTGGCTAGGCAGATTGTTCCAAAGAATAGGAGCAGCTACATGGAAGACTCTGTCACGGTGGCATTGGGCCTGGTAGGCCATACGAGTGATGAACAGCTGGGCCACTCTATTGGGCACAGTCTCAGTTTCCGGAGGCCTAATAAGCTTGTGGCAGGCAAAACACAACAACTCACACTATACAGTTTTTCACTGACAGCAAAAGCATGTGGTAAGCCTATCGACAGCAGGCTTATGAATGTCTTATTCACTTCTGGAAAATATCCCTGGTAGGCTTTTTATGTTGACATCTGATCAACCCATGGCAAACGTGCATTTAAAAGGGGCATAGGCCTAGAGACTGACACAGCAAAAAAACAAATGGCCTTTTATTTCGCAACGTTTGTTAGGAAAACACTGACCTAGTCTCAAGTTCAGTAGGCCTGTCTGGATGTTGGCCAACCTAACCCAGAAAATAACGTAGGCCTTGGGTGGAGGAGGTCCTATTTAGGCTGACCCACACTAGGCTGATATGTTGGCTGTCTTGTACTTTTGGAGTCACTGTGAGATGTTACAGTCGAACGTACTCTAATGACTGTCACAAAAAACACCCCAAACAGGACAGCCTAGATTAGGCGAGTGGAAATCCCATCCTATAAAATAGCATTATGGAAGATTGAAACCATAGCCCTTCTCCTATTTAGTAGGCTAGGCTGATATTATTGTGAC
This sequence comes from Engraulis encrasicolus, assembly GCF_034702125.1. NCBI lineage: Eukaryota > Metazoa > Chordata > Actinopteri > Clupeiformes > Engraulidae > Engraulis > Engraulis encrasicolus. Next base: position 7,012,707 of record NC_085867.1, on the reverse strand, counting down.
CCACGCATGTTTTTTGCCGTGACGTTATCATTGCAGCAGGTTATGCAGGGGTAATTTGCAGAGCCAACATAAACGGTAGGCTATTCAGCTTTTCAAGCCATCATCCAAATAAACTTCTGCCCAAAGTTGAAAAAGACATTACGACAGTTTAGCAGCTATGAGACAACATTCGAAGCTGATGTCGAAAATAGCAAGTCTCTCCTGAGGCTAGGATAGATCACGTCATGTTTACCGACAAATAAGTCACACGATTGGTTCCATACATTACACCATTTGACTACAATGTAATCAAGAAACATTTCGATTGTTTCATAACGATAGAACTAGACCTTTGCACAACACGAAAACTGCCCCATTTCTAGAATCCTGAGTCATCTGCGGAATGATTTTTGTTTCTCAAAATGACGACTCACTCTCAGTTAGGGATTTTCTACTTCCGCACTTTCGACCCACATTCGATATATAACTCTTTTCCTTCCTCCCAACTTGAATGATTGCATGAATTAAATCTACAACACACTTCGTCAAATCCATTTTTACATAATTTTTATGAACGTGTGGATTTAAAAAACAAAATAATCGAACGGCGCAAGTTCTAGTGCCAAGGGTGTAGCGGCGGAGGGATACACCAAGAGCTTTGTATAAATACAACCGCCCTTTGTTTTCGAATTCAGACTCGTTTCCTGAAGACAGAAGAAGTTCATCAGTCGTTGTCACCTTAAACAAGGAACATTTGTTTGTGAGTATTTGTCGAAACCAAATCATAAACACGCTTTCGGTGGCATTTACTGTATTCTGTTGTGAATGATTTTACATTTTTTCGAAGTGTATGTGAGCCATCCTGTTGAAAGGCGTCGAAACAGCTAGTCACTGTAGCTAAAGCTAATCAAGCTCGAGTTCTTTTTAATTCTCGTATGTCGTTTTGACGTGTACGCTTACATGTCACTGAAATAATGTTTTTATTGGGTCATGTACATGTTTATGGAATTTAATGTATGATCGTACCTATACTCGGTTGCCAAGTAGACCCTCCCGGTATTTCTAGCTAACCGACGACAGCCGGCTAGCTAGAAAAGCTAATTACCGGTAGGGCTCTGGCTGCGTAGCTACCATTACTGGAGGCATTTTGCTTCCCTCCTGTCGAGCTAATGGGCGGGTTTATTTGCAAATGGTGAACATGACCAACTAAACCTAGAATATTTTGTCATGTTCATCTTCTTTCAACAGAATTTGTGTCGCTACCGTTTTACGAACGAATGTTTATCAGGAACGTCGCCGACTGTTTATGACCGGCAACTAGCATCATGAATGTTGATCCAAAATGGTTGCCAGAGGGGTTACTAGGGAGGTAGCTTGACTGTCATTTCGTAAATGGGTGGAGCTTTCGAGTATTTTGTTTCCGCCCTTCTGGTTGAAAATTAATCAAATTCTTAACGCCTTATAGTTGTTGTGGCACAGTGGTAGGTTTCAATTCCAATTTGTCAATTTGAATGTCATTGTCATTATTGTACTCCTAAATTAATTGAACCTAATTTCATTTTGTTTCTATTTCAGTGTAAAGATGCAGATCTTTGTCAAGACCCTGACTGGCAAGACAATCACTCTTGAGGTGGAGCCCAGTGACACAATTGAAAATGTTAAAGCTAAAATCCAGGACAAGGAAGGCATCCCCCCTGACCAGCAGCGTCTGATCTTCGCCGGAAAGCAGCTGGAAGATGGCCGCACCCTGTCCGACTACAACATCCAGAAGGAATCCACCCTCCATCTTGTGCTGCGTCTGCGTGGTGGTATGCAGATCTTCGTGAAGACCCTCACTGGCAAGACCATCACCCTTGAGGTCGAGCCAAGCGACACCATTGAGAACGTCAAGGCCAAAATCCAGGACAAGGAGGGCATCCCCCCTGACCAGCAGCGTCTGATCTTCGCCGGAAAGCAGCTGGAAGATGGCCGCACCCTGTCCGACTACAACATCCAGAAGGAATCCACCCTCCATCTTGTGCTGCGTCTGCGTGGTGGTATGCAGATCTTCGTGAAGACCCTCACTGGCAAGACCATCACCCTTGAGGTCGAGCCAAGCGACACCATTGAGAACGTCAAGGCCAAAATCCAAGACAAGGAAGGCATCCCCCCTGACCAGCAGCGTCTGATCTTCGCCGGAAAGCAGCTGGAAGATGGCCGCACCCTGTCCGACTACAACATCCAGAAGGAATCCACCCTCCATCTTGTGCTGCGTCTGCGTGGTGGTATGCAGATCTTCGTGAAGACCCTCACTGGCAAGACCATCACCCTTGAGGTCGAGCCAAGCGACACCATTGAGAACGTCAAGGCCAAAATCCAAGACAAGGAAGGCATCCCCCCTGACCAGCAGCGTCTGATCTTCGCCGGAAAGCAGCTGGAAGATGGCCGCACCCTGTCCGACTACAACATCCAGAAGGAATCCACCCTCCATCTTGTGCTGCGTCTGCGTGGTGGTATGCAGATCTTCGTGAAGACCCTCACTGGTAAGACCATCACCCTTGAGGTCGAGCCAAGCGACACCATTGAGAACGTCAAGGCCAAAATCCAGGACAAGGAGGGCATCCCCCCTGACCAGCAGCGTCTGATCTTCGCTGGAAAGCAGCTTGAAGATGGCCGCACCCTGTCCGACTACAACATCCAGAAGGAATCCACCCTCCATCTTGTGCTGCGTCTGCGTGGTGGTATGCAGATCTTCGTGAAGACCCTGACTGGCAAGACCATCACCCTTGAAGTGGAACCCAGTGACACCATTGAGAACGTCAAGGCCAAGATCCAGGACAAGGAAGGCATCCCCCCTGATCAGCAGCGTCTGATCTTCGCCGGCAAGCAGCTGGAAGATGGCCGCACCCTGTCCGACTACAACATCCAGAAGGAGTCCACCCTCCATCTTGTGCTGCGTCTCCGTGGTGGCAACTGAGTGCTCTGTCTTCAGATGCAAGCGATGTCTCACTCCCTCCCCTTACCTCTTCACCTTTCCCTTCCCACACCTCTCCCCAACCTGAATCCTCAAAGTTCTTAACCCACATGCCCCCCAACCCCACCCATCACATTCCTATTTCATTTTAATAAAGTTCAAGCATTCCTGCAATAAATGTTGAAGTGTATTTTATATAATGCATATTTATCTGTTAAAAGGTATGATGGAAAGGTTAATGTAGTTTAATGTTTCAACCAATGAGTCAGCCAATGTGTAATTACAGGTGTATATAAAGTGGAGGAGACGCGCTCACACTGTCACCTAATGGTTAATGCAGTTAAGTGGGTGCTGAATCCCACATAGATAAGGGATTGAAGCGAAGGACGGCACTTCAAATTTTCCTTTCTCTAGTTGCCTATGAACGTTTCGGGCAGTATCCATCGTGTGATGGTGATTGCTAATTAGATGCATAACATTACATTTGTGAGTAATTGTGCTGTGATTCAATTAGATGTAAACCTTTGAGGCTTATTTTTTGTGCTTCAGATGTTTGAGACGATGGTGACAAATCTATGATACAGAAAGAAGGGAAATTTATTAGTCCCTGATGTGTAAATATCCAAAATAAAATGATATTTTTAGCATGGAAGATGTGGCTGTCAACAAACCATTGTTTTCACTCGAATCACAGTTGACCACCAGGTGGTAGCAAATCTCCAGCTAGCCTAGAGGCTGTGGGTCTCTTACCTCAGGGACAGGTTATGTTGCATAAGGAAGATTGGTTAACAAGTGTGCCTATGGATATATGGCGCAATATACAACATGAGCAATCCCTGACAGCATACATAAACTCTTAACAGGTGGACATTGGGTAACCTACATGGTCCTTGAGGCTGTCTCATCTGCCCCCCCCCCCCCGACACAATTTTAATATTGTGACATGTGAAAAGAAATGTTAGAAATTACATTTGCAATACGACTCACTTACATTGTCAGGGGACCGGTATGTTTTAAAGGTGGCCACCTTCAATATAGGCCTAAAGTGCAGGGGAAATCCTGGTTGATGTTGATAGTATGGCCCTTGGAGGATTCAATAAAATTAGGGCGCTGCTAGGGCCGTCTTGATTTCTAGGCTATAAGCCAGGTAGCCATAAAGAAACCAAAATGCGTCACACTTCCTGCCAGTCATCTCTGACCTACTTTTTAATCTCGCTTCATGTTAACGCACCCACTGTAACCTCAGTCATAGGCTTGCAGTTACATCGTCTGTAGGCCTAATAGTGGGGGGTGCAATCTGTTGCCCAGGTAAAGGGTTTTTACCTTGCAGAAGAGTACGTTGCAGTTTACAATGCAGTTTCATGCTGTGAAAGTTCATCCCAATGTCAACATTGAAACTGCCTTTCACAGGAGAACCCACTGCAGGCAGGGCAATTCTAAATTGAGTTTAAATATTTAGGTGTGACCTTAGATTCTACTCTTAGTTTTAAGAAACACATTAAAAAGCTGGGTAATACTGTAAAGTATAGCATATCAAATTTTAGACATATCCGTAACTCTCTGAGTATTGATGCTGCTGTGACTTATGTCTATGCTATGATTATGTCCCACCTGCATTATTGTTTATCAAGCTGGTCCCAGGCCAACAAGACTGTCTTAACATCCATTGATTCACTATACAAGCAGGCCCTGAAGGTCCTAGATAGAAGATCTTTTCAGTACCACCATTGTCCTATACTGAGCAAGTATAATATGCTCAGCCTTGAAAACATCATACAATTTTCTGATCTGCGGCTAATCCATAAAATTATTCACAATGCAGCACCCCCACCCCTAAGAACATTTGTTCAACCCTGCTCTGAATTGATGAGCAGAACGTCAAGATCCACCATTAGGGGTGATTGTAGTCTCCCAATCCGACGAACTGCTTTTCCTCAGTCAGCCTTCTCCTTCAGGGCAACCAAAACATGGAATAGTCTACCCAGTAACCTAAAAAGTATTACTGATTATCAGGCCTTCTCAAGGGGTGTGAAAAAATGGATATTAACCAACCAGTCTTGTCAACATTAATCATATGTTTTTTTTTAAAATATGACTCACAATGTATGCCATTTTAATGTGTGTGTGTGTGTGTGTGTGTGTGTGTGTGTGTGTGTGTGTGTGTGTGTGTGTGTGTGTGTGTGTGTGTGTGTGTGTGTGTGTGTGTGTGTGTGTGTGTGTGTGACCCATGGCCTATGGATGTGCTTACTTGTTTATATCTTGTTTATGTTATTGTATTTTAATATTTGTTTTACCTGTCCAGGGACTGCAGATGGAAATTAGCTATATAGCTATAATCTGGCACAAGCCATCTGTTTACTTCTGTAATCAATGTGTATTGTGCATCCCTGTTGAACTAAACTAAATAAACTAAACTAAACTATTCCAGAATATGCTGCCCACTCACAAATGCTTCCTTTTTCATGAATACCAACACTATCAAATTCATCAAAGTGTTCATTTCATTGAACAGCATTACAGTCGCAATAGGCCTACCTATACTCTGGCCACCATCTTACACAGTGCACCTTTAAACAGTGCAAGTGTTCACAAGATCTGTTGTAATGCATAATCAGATCATGCGCCGCTTTGAAAATCCTATTGGTGGACATCAAGTTTGAAGTCAGTCAAGCTGAAAAAACTATCACCGTCAGCATATGACAAGAAAAAAAATGAGAAACTGTCACACAAGCAGATTTGTGACTTCTGTCCCAGAAATGCCAACTTGTGTTGTCCCAGATCCTCATCTGCTCACTATTGCAACATTGCAGACCTTGTCCTTGGTGCTGCAAAAGCAAAGTTGTGATTTTATTTGCAGTTAGCCGTTTTCAAGATAGTAGGCTACTACAGGTAGGCTTACGGTCAGGAGCAGAGTTATAGGAGGGGCGAGCAGGGCATTTGCCCCTGGGCCCAGGACCCTCCCGTATTGGTGATGGGGGTCCTATTATGACTTTGGAAGACCATATTGGGGGCCCTATCAGTGTTTTGCCCTGGGACCCTGTGTATAATTGTTCTGCCTGTGCCTACGGTAGAATCATGGTTAAGCATTTGGTCCTCAAAATCCATACAAATTTAAATACAGGCCTAGCGTACGCCATCCTGTATTAACAACACAGAAGATGATGTCATACTTTAACTATTAAAGGATAAGTGCCATAAGTGAATTGTCTTCAATTAAGTGGAGTGGTCCTCACTCCTCACCATTTTTATTTTTTACTGTTTTCTCCATTGAAGTTGGATTTTGTCACAATTGGCCTTATAATGGCCGTCGATGGGCATGTCCAAATTTCTTCTTAAAATTGTTTTTCACTGTATGCATCTCACTAAGTGATTAGGTTGGCTCACTTGCATTCCCTAACAAGTTTGAAAGCGAAATATGTGAACACCACTAAACACTTGGTGAGTGGCATATTCTTGAAAACAAATGTCAAGGGGGGTTTTCAGAACAGATTTGGACATGCCATAGACGGCCATTATAAGACCAGTTGAGACAAACTACTTTGAGTTTGGCTGGTAGAAAAGACCAACTTATTAGCCAGTTTGACCCAGTGGTGAGTGTGAGTTGGGTTAGCAGGATGATTCACATCTACTAGCCATTTTGGCTGGTGATTAAAAAAAAAGTTAATTTAGAGCCCTGGATAGGCCCCTACCTAGTAAAAAAGACACACCATGCAACTTTCTCTCACCATAGCTCCCCCTGCTGTCTCCAAGGAAATTGACACTCATATGGAAATGGCCAGTGTTTCCCCTTTCTCTCCGTGAGTGCATGCATTTTCAACAGTGTTGAATAAAGTGCATGGTCTATTCAGAAGGCAATTCAGAAAAGAGACTAAATGTTCAAAATAGTGCAGTTGTCCTTTAACAATATATTACATAATTTCAGTTCTGATTATCAGGTGTCAGGTCTGACTCAGCACAAGCTGGTTTCCTTTTCCTGTCCTGCAGCACAAGCAACAGCACTTTCAGGGACAGTTCTAGTCAATTTGGTGCCCTAGGTGAGCACCCCTCTTTGCTTTTGGTGGAATTAGAAATTGGCATGTGTAAACATACTGTAGTGTCATACATCTGATAGAGGACAGCTGATCTACTACCTACGTATGTACTGAATGCCCATTAATAATAATTGTCAATATAAAGCTTAATGCTTTATTTCGCTTAATGTTCCAATTCAGTGGGACTTGGCGCCCTTAAGAATTTGGTGCCCTAGAGACGACCTCCTAGTCTGACTATGCCTGGCGCCAGCCCTGAGCACTTTTATTACATTACTCTTAGCTGACGCTTTCTTTTATCCAAAGCGACTTACTGTTATGTTTTTTCATGGTATTAGTTACAGTCCCTGCTGGAGCAATGTGGGGTTAGGTGCCTTGCTCAATGGCACTTCTACCATGGATGAAGGTGTAGGGAGGGGTCAGGGATTTGAACCTACAACCCCCAACTGCCTAACCCTAAAAAATTGTTTTCAACACTGTGTAACTCACCATCTGTCACCAACTGTTCAGGGGTATTCACTGGTATTCCATAACAATTTTGTAGTGAAAACATGGCTTCTGTCGTGTTTCATGTAGAATTTTGTAAAATACATTAAAAAAAATGTATTGCCCAAAGTGCAATTCCCAAAGTGGCAAATAAAAAAATGACAGAAGCCATAGTTTGCCTTCAAGCTTGTTAGGGAATGCCACTTAGTAACCACTTAGTGAGATGCATACTTTCGAAAACAAACGTTTTCCCAAAAGCAAATGCTGTCTCCGTTATTTGACCAATTTGGATTTTGTCTCAACTGGCCTTATGATGGCTGTCTATTGGGCATGTCCAAATCTGTTCTGCAACATTTAGCTTAACATTTGTTTTCAAGAATGTGCCGCTCACCACGCTCACCATAAGTGGTGTTCACTGGTATTCCATTGTGGCAAAACCTGGCTTCTGTCGTGTTTTATGTAGCATTTTTGTTAATACATTTCGAATACATTTCATTCACAAAATAGCAACAACAACAAAAAATGACTGAAGCCATATTTCACTTTCAGAATTGTTGGGGAATGCAAGTGTGCATTCTTTTGACAAAAAAATATTTGGACATGCCATAGATGGCCATTTTAAAGCCAATTGAGATAAAATCTTAATTAGCCAAATAACTGAGACAGCACCAAACATTTTAAAACAGTGAGGGGACTCTGAAGCATTGCAGACAACTCAAAGGGGCTTCATGTTCATAATAGTGCACTTGTACTTTAACCTTTAACTTGTCTTTTAACATTTCAGCCTAAGGCACCTGCCAAAAACGCCTGCTGAATTCCCAAGCCCTTTTTGGAAAAAGGAGCCCTCTACCTAAAACCTAAATATCTCAGCCACATAAAAACATGAAATAAGCTGCTTTTAAAATCTAGGACCCACATCTTGCATTAGAATGTGTTCATTCAGCTCTAACACCCACATTTTCAGTAAAAAAAAAAACAAAAAAACTCAAATCTCGAGCCTGAATGCAGCTTATATGTCGCCTCAGGGACCAAAGGCCAAACAGTGTATTTGCAGCATCAGGCTGAAGTGGGTCAAGTTGTATTTTGGTCAGAGACTTGAACGTATAACAAAATGCTATGTTGTTAGGGTACTCATAGTTGTAGTCGAGATTGTCCAGTATTTTATTCAACACTGTTGAAAATGCATGCACTCAAGGTGAGAAAGGGAAACACTGGCCCATAGAGGTAGAAAATAACACTAGAGAGGACACAGCAATTTGCGACAGCACTGGGAAATGGCAGCTGGAGCTTCCCAACTTCCGTAGGTAGTGTAGGTACTTTCAGGCAATGCAAGTCAATGGAGAACACGCCCACCCCTGTCAAGAAATTAACTAAAACTGTGTAAATATAAAGTAACACTTTAATCAAAGACCAGATTTGAAATGTCAGGCTACATATCTACTGAAATCATATGAGTCGATAAAATGCATTTAAAAATCAAATAATATATTTTATGAACATAGTTAGCAACACACTTCAACTATTGTCCTTGTATAGTGTGTTGATGGACATTTTCACATGATTAAGCCATTTTTGACAGAGGTGAGCCTCGTTCTCCGTTAATTTCCATTTCTCTGATCTACCTACAGATAATGGCCGCTACAGATTGCCGTAAAAGGGGGGCGGGGTCCTCTCTAGTGTTATTTTCTACCTCTATGCACTGGCCATTTCCATAAGAGTGTCAATTTCCTTAGAGACAGCAGGGGGAGCTATGGTGAGAGAAAGTTGTATGGTGTGTCTTTTTTTACTAAGTAGGGGCCTGTCCAGTGCTCTAAATTAACTTTTTTTTTATCACCAGCCAAAATTGCTAGTAGATGTTAACTAAACACACACTGACTAATGGGTCAAAGTGGATATTGTAAGTTGGTCTTTTATACCAGCCAAACTCAAATTTCACCAGCATTTATTTAGCCAGTTGGCTGGTGTTAATTGAGAGCGCTGGGCCTATGTGTATCTATCATCATACATCTACAGCTCAAAATGGTTTTAAATTAGTGAAGTTGAAAATGCTAGAAATGCAAAATTATAATCAGGTTATTGTCGTAACATAATAACTAGTAAATATTTTGACTGAAACGCTGCATACATTCTTAGACTGTAAATCAGACCTGTGCTTACCCAATACTCTACACCAGGGGTTCTCAACCTTTTTTTAGGCGAGGCACCCTTTCAATTCATGACAAATTTCAAGGCACCCCAAACCAACAAGCCGTAACATGGCATCGCATCCGATACCACAAAAGCTTAGAAAAGTAACACATTTGGAGACGTCACACAACCTACATTCAAAGTTGCAGCTGACTGGGGCGAGCTATATTTACGTTATTGTGCGTAAATGGCAGATGAAAGATTCCACTGACTATCATTAACGTATCAATTTAGACAAATATGTTTCATATTACATAATTTATTTATCAGTCACGTTTCCGTGGCACCCCTGAGAAACACTGCTCTACACGACGACTGGTTCAGGTCACGGTCATGTCCCACGTTGACTAGAGTAGAGTAACTTTATACTACTGCTTGTGTGCTAAAATCACTGCAGATGGTCCAGAATGCGGCGGCACATTTGGTAGGCCAGGCCTATTCAATCAACCTTAAAGGACCTATGTTACCCCTGTCGTTGTTCCCCAGTGGTAGAACGGTCTCCCAGAGGCAGCAAGACTAAGCACATCTCTTTCAGCCTTCAAGAAGCGAGTTAAGACTCTCCTCTGTCGTGACTATCTAACCACACTAATGCTTGAGCTGCCCTAGTCCCAGGCCAGCCTCTTGACATGATGTGTACGTGTGTGTAGGCTACTCTACTTTACTTTAAAAAAAAAAAACTAACTAACCCTTCTTTGCATCTGCACTTGCTGTTCTGTATATGTGCACTTTGTATCTGCTAGTAATGTTGGCTAATAGCTATGATTATGTCCTAAATTGTAAGTCGCTTTGGTTATAAAGCGTCTGCCAAATGCAATGTAATAATAATAAATATCTATAGGTTTAATAGTATAGAAGTTACCGTATCTCGTCATGTTTTTTTTTTGGTCTGGAAAAAAATGTGTATGGAGTCCAAAGAAATTTGAGATGTCAAATGGGGTCCCAGCCCGGGCCGAAACATTTTAGGAACCACTGCACCACTGGTAATGTAAGGAAGGCCTTATGTAATGGAGGCCAACTAGCAGAGTGTGGCGTTAGTAAACCTCCCTCCTGAAGCCTCATCTCAGCAGTATCATGCTGTGCCTCTCATGCCCAAACTGGAGCGTTGACTGGTAGGTCGCAGGTTCGAGCCCCAAGTGGCGAACAAGCGCAGGATGACCTCAGTTACACTGGTGCCATGACCTGGATGGGAGTGAGGTTTAGGGGGGCGAGTGCAGAGGCGCATCTTGCCACCAGGCAAGGCAGGCAGCCGCTTGGGGCCCCCAAGCCCTAGATAGTGAATAACAGCCCATACTGTACTACAGTAGTGGTGATTTTGGTTCAAATGTTCATTCTTTTGCATTTTCGCTTGAGGCCCCACCTGACCCTAGAATCGCCTCTGCGCGAGTGTAACGGAGGCCAACTAGCAGAGTGTGACGTAGAACGTTAGTAGACCTCTCTCCTGAAGCCTCATACAGTATCAGTAGCATTGAGCTTTTGGACTGTTTTTTTTTTTTTTTTTAATCTCAGCGGTATCGTGCAGTGCCCCCAATGCCCGAACTGGAGCGTTGACTGGTAGGTTGTGGGTTCGAGCCCCGAGCGGCGCACTAATGCAGGATAACCTCAATCACACTGGTGAATGAACATTTTTCAAAAATCAACTTTATTTGGACAGGAGAGTGAAGAGTAGCCTGGCTCTCATGCAGACCCTTCGTGCTGCGTGCATCTTCGTTAAACTCCATCTGCGTGGGAACCAGGTTAAGTGAAGAGAAGGACAGGAAATGAGTGGGAGAGTGGTCGGCAAAGGACCCAGGCCGGGAATCGAACCCAGGTCAACCACATGGCAGGTGAGAGCCCTACCGGATGGCCACAGTAGGGCCAAAGCACTGAACATTTTGAGTTATGTTAGCTCTCCATGATCAGCGTCTTGGTAATGTTTGAATTGAGTTGATGATCACATGATATTTCATGCTGATGATTCAAGTTTCTATTGCAAGCTATGCATTTCTTAATACCAGGAAGTTTCAGTATATTAATAAAATATTCTAGCACCAGTAGCGGCCGGTGGCTGGGGAAACAGGCAGGGCAGAAATTTTGGCGATCAAGTCCATAATAATTAAATCAATACGGTATAATTTACGAGTTTCATTGCGTGTGTAGGCAAGACAGGAGAGCGTTTTCCCATAGTGTTTGGTGTGTTAGTAAAACTCCACCTCCCGTGATACACCGCACCAGGCATGCGCGTTATCTGTTCAACTTCTGAAGAAAGCTGTTTTTGACAGTTCTCTCCACGCAGCTAGTTCTCTTGCTCATTTAAGCAGAGTGACTGCATACACATGTTAAGACATTAACAAAAAAATGCTTTGTCTGCTCGCGGAGTTGGAGTTTGCGACAAGCAACACGACACGCACTCCACGCAACCGGTCAGCAACAGCAATCAGGAAAAGGCTAGCACAGCACAGCATCTCGCCTTCACCGTTCGTACATTACATTGATGCAACCAAAGCCCTGCAACACTATTCAATTCAGTCAGTCGTCCCCTTGCTGCCGGTTTAAATGCACCACAGAACCAAATGCCATCAATACCGGGGAAGGACGTGACTATTTTCGAAACGAGTAGCCATGGTTAAAACTTAACAGGGGAGCTCATCAACAGACTCGCTCCTGTTCTGCAATGCTAGGCAGGACCGGGTGCAAGTGTATTTTTTAGCTTTTTCGGGGACACAGCAGACAATACTGAGCATAAATGAAGCTGTCAACAACATCCCAAGCTCAATAAGCTCAGATATTTCATTAAATAACTTCCAGTTTCCCTATTTCACAAAGACTTGATTCATAATCCCCGCGCTTTGTTTTAAACTATGTAGTAAGCCCAACGCAGCTTCTCAGAGAATGTCGTCAACTAGTCGGCTAGTCGTGGGGGTAGCAGCAGCATACTTTACGAAGCTACACATTTGCTTGCTGTCTCAACATTGCAAGCCCTCAAATTTCATTAAATAACAGACAGTTACCCATTATGCAAAGACTTCGGTCATAAAACCTTAAACTTTGCAATAGCAAATATACAAACTGTACCTACCCCAAACGTGAATCCTTCACCAGCCAACACATATCCTTCGTCAAATCCGACATGGTTATCCGTTTAATCCACCGATTTTGTGAGGGAAATTTGCGGCAATGGAGTTAATAAAATCCCACAGGTTAGAGATGAGCGGAGTAATATGTTTGCTGTGTCTTTTTTCAAAGCAGGCAGGGCCACCGTGTCATTGGTCAGGGCAGATCATACATCTGCCCTGATAGTGTCCATAAAGTCGCGCTTATGTTATGATATTATGCTAAGTAATGCTACAGTGCTAATTTTGTAGAATGGGATCGGGGCGAGGGGGCCGGGCTTAGCTGAGGCGCTGAGAAATCTGCCCAGGCCAGTGGCCATAGACCCTAACGTTAAACAGCCACACTAGGTGTAAACTAGACTTCTCAACAAAAATAAAACCCGATTCCACTCGCAAAGATCGTCACAAACTACAACATTGATGTAATACGATTCCCAGTGTGATTGAGGTTGCAATACATATTTTATCTACAATTTCTGAATGGATCTACTTTTCTCAGAGGAAGAGTCTTTGGGGGGGCACTGCCCATCTGCCCTTAATGAACCGGCCGCGCCTGCCTAGCACGTTGCTAAAGATGGCATTGTGTACCACTTCCTCTATACAAATACAGGGTGTAGGCCTATCAACAATATACAGCCGTACACATAGCCTGCTTTGAATGATTGTAAATTAGGTGAGTCTCCTACGTGACTTGGATTTACATGATACAACAATTAGTCAACAACTGAAGATGATCCGCTGACTTGACAACACATGCACTAAATGAGAGAAAGGGGGAAACTGGCAGTTTCCATAAGAGTGGGAACCCTCCCCCGAGGGAGCTATGGTGAGAGAAAGCAGGGAATTGACATGGTATCTCTTTAGGTTTACCATATAAATGTCCCCACCACTTTCTAAGCCAAACCAACACATTTGATTGGAACAATACAAATACTATAAGGTGTATCAAAATGTATACAGACTTTTAATCATTGTAAATCATGTGTTTATTTTAAAAGGTGTAATGGAATTCAGATATCATTTTATTGTTTTTCTCACCACCTGTTCTTAAATTGACATCTGTTCTGGTGCTGCCAGCGCAGATCACAAAGACGGTCCTTGGTATTTTTCTGCATTCACTTTTAATGGCTGCTATCAATTCAGTGCCTTTTGCAGATCTTACAGTATAGACCAGATGTGGGCAAACTCAGGCCTGGGGGCCAGATGCGGCCCGTTGAGCCATTTCATGCAGCCAGCTGAGCCTTTTCAAGAAAGAAAACTTTTAAATCCAAATTCATACAATCACTCAACATTCTTAAAATGACTACCTAAAACAGGGCTCTTGCCAACTTAAGATTAACCAAGTACTACATAGGCTACATCTAAATACATTTAATTACAATTGGCAGGAATGGCATAGCTGAGAAGTTATGTTCGCATGTATGCAATATCTTATTTTTGACACAGGCAAGTTGTCTGCGACATCTGGCCCTTCAGTCAATATTCTAAACTAGGGTGACCAGATTTTTGTAGTCAGAAACCGGGATACTTTGCCCGTGACTTAAGGACAATATTTGGAGGGTTGTTCTGGGGGTCCTCTCCCAGAAAAAAAAATATTTTTTAGATGCAATTTCCTGCATTCTAATCAATTTTAGGGGGAGGAATGACAAATCACAATTGACTCCTTCTGACTTTCTATACAAGCGCTGGCTGCCATTAATTGTGGCCCGTAAACATGTAATCTTTTCCATATATTTACCCTGATAGTGGCCAAAACCGGGACATATTTGTGTCCCGACAGAGTTTGCTCGGGACCTGGGACACACAACTCCAAACCGGGACATCTGGTCACCCTATTCTAAACCCAATGTGGCCCTTGGGCCAAAGTAATTGCCCACCACTGGCATAGACCGTCACCTTAATCATGTGGACAACAAGCAGTGACAAACGTATACAAATTATATCATTACATTCCATTACACTTTGAAAATGAAATTAATTTCATTTAAGTTTAGTTTAGTTTAGTTTAGTTTAGTTTAGTTTAGTTTAGTTTAGTTTAGTTTAGTTTAGTTTAGTTCCAGTGTACTTCACAATGCTTTGAAATGTGTATACATTTGTCAGGCACCCTGTACAACACTGTCAGGAGCTCCTTTCAAGATGTCGTTAGGCCCAAAATGTCCCTAACTGTGACTTGTACACAGGGACGGATTAAGATGGCCCGGGGCCCCTAGGCTACAGGTTTCTGTGGGCCCCCCTGGAAGGCAAATTTCGTGACAACACTATTAGAGACATTGAGCTAGGAATTAAGGATAATACAGTGTGTCTGCCAGCTGTGGAGAGGAGTATTAACAAAATGTAAAACTGTACTCAATATTACAGATTCATTTGTCAATATTGCATCAATATTGCATTCTGCACTTTTTGGACTTTTGGCCAATTGTGGCCCCCTGGTAAGTGAGGGCCCCTAGGCTGCAGCCATATCTAGCCTGTGCATCAACCTGGCCCTGCTTGTAGAGTAGACAATGGGGAACTCACTCACTCACACTGGCATCCATTCCACCAAGCACGCCAGAGGAGCGAGAGGAAGCGGAAGACGGGGGACCAGGCACAGTGGAGAGTGGTCATCTGCCACGAGTCAGACACGGGGGACCAGGCACAGTGGAGAGTGGTCATCTGCCACGAGTCAGATGATATTGCGTGGTGCGCGTGGCATGCGCTCAGGTTCCTCTTTGATGGGGCGAGCAATCATGTGCCTTAATGCCATTCAAATAAACTAGCCCACTGGCACGCTGTCCTGTCCTCACAGGACGGGGCCATGCATGCTTCCAAATGGCAGGGCTAATGTGTGGTTTCTGCTGATGCAGAGAGACCTCCCTTATAAGTTTTAAGGTGTGAAATTAGAAAGCATAAAAGGAAGTGTTAGTGTCTAGGAAATGCTAATCTAATTTGTCCGTGCGATTCCTTTTCGCATCATGTGAGGCGTCTATTCCAATGACCTTTGATTCAGTGACAATAATGTTATTAGACTTTCTTTACGATGACTAATTTAAGGCCCTGATCTTTTACACACTTCCACACTAAGGGCCAACTGATTAAGTGTGACTGAGAGTGAGCTGTCCTCATTTTATGGCCATGTTACAGTAGAGATTTGGTTTTTATATATTTTAGAAGCTTTTGTGCCTTTATTGATAGGAACTGTAGATTATGACAGGAAGTGAGTGAGAGAGATGGGGAAGGATCGGCAAATGACCCGGGCTAGAATCGAACCCAGGTCGCCGGTGTAGTAACCCAGTGCCCTACCATTAGGCCACAGCAGGGCCAGTAGAGATTTTTTGTGTGAAATCTCAGAGTGCCTATGCTATTATTCTGTGTTTGTATATGCAGGACATACAAAGCAGGGCTAGACATTGGCACCTGACAACCGTCTGGATTGCAGTGCTGGTAAAACCTGGCTGTGGCTGGTAACATTTTCAGTGTCACTAGCCACTTGGCAGGTACCATACTCTTTGGTTTGACATATCAGAGTAGCCTGTATTCGTTGTTTGCCCCTTGTGTATTAATTGCTTGTATTTAAGTTTAAGAAAAAGCTCAGTTCCATTGGTTTTATTTCCATGTAGAAATGTATGCACTAATCTTCTTGCTTCAGTACCTCATCAAATTTGTGGCTTGTAGAATAGCTGAATGGCGAGTGACTTGGAGAAAACCACTAGCCACAGTGGCCGCCAGTAAGTGAAAAGGTTAAATGTCAAGCCCTGGTACAAAGAGGACCACTATGGTGCATTAAAGTAATGGGGATATATTTCAGGGTGTGCCAAGTGTAATCAGGGCTTTGGTACTGTGTCACTGTTTTGTAAACGTTTACACTGACTGACACAAATTAGCCATCCTCCATCTTGCCAACGCCTGCAGAGCTCTTTCTGAAGCTCCCTCTAGTAGTGTAACCTGTTCAGGGTTGGATTGGTAGTCTGGCATACAGGGCATGTTCCCGGTGGGCCGACAGTCCTCTGACGCTGTTGTTTTTTGTTTGTTTGTTTGTTTTTCCCTTAGAGACTGGCCTTCTATTTAGATGGTGTGGCCAATGGTCTATCAGTGAAATTATCTAATCATAATATCTTAGAAAAGCAAGCGCCTGTGTAAGGGGCTGGCCAAAAAAAAATCCCGGGCTGTCCTAGTCTTCTGTCCCAGTCCAGCCCTGAAACTGTTGCAGGTGTTGGGAAGTGAATGGATAATGGACAATAAAAGGTGCTAATGGAGTTGATCTTGTGGAGATTAGTCTGCAAGATATTCCTGAATATCTGCCTGCCCTTGTTTTGTCAATAAGAAACCTCAATTGAGAACAGATTATCCTCTAATGGATGCTATTGATATAATGTTATCTGTATCGACTATCTGAAACCGAGGAAATGCAACATCCTGGAAAGAGCAATCACTTTTGTCAAGTAGATTTGTACAGCTACCCTGCAAGTGGAGATTGAATAGGAGGAAATGTTACATTGTGAAGATGTATAGTGTTACATTGGCTACGTTTACATGAGGCATTCAATTCGGAATTAACTCACTTTAATTCTGAATAAAGCTTAATTCCGCTTTGAAAACGCCATGTAAACACTTCGGGACACAAGTCGAAATTAAGTGAAACATCAAAGTAAACTCGACGGAGCTATTTAATTTGTAATTAAAAACGTCATGTAAACGTAGCCATTGTGTAGATAGAATTGTGTAAAATATTTTTGCAATATGCACTCGTTGGCACATGGTTGCATGTGTGATTATAGGTGCTGTTTCTACGTAGCCAGATATTTTTGAAAATGCATTGGTATTGGCCTTCTGTTCCACGTAAACAGGGCTTTAAAATCCACATATCAAAAGTCCGGCTTTAAAAATGTCTCATTTATGGAATTAAAACGCACTTGCTAAAATTGAGTTTTTATTTATCCACATGTTGTGTTTACACCTAAACAGGAGAAAAAAATATCCACATTAGAGAGAGAGAGAGAGAGAGAGCTGCCACGGCTAAATGTAGGCCTATATAAGAGTGAGCTATATATGGTTAATATATGTCTAAGGATGTGTATAATGTCTCTTGGGGAATGTCTTCTGTATGTATGTATGTATGTATGTATGTATGTATGTATGTATGTATGTATGTATGTATGTATGTATGTATGTATGTATGTATGTATGTATGTATGTATGTATGTATGTATGTATGTATGCTACTTGACACCTTATTTTCCCCCTGCGATGGGTGATAATGGTGTATAATGGTGCATCTAATGAAGGGTTTGCCAAGTGTAACCCGGGTAGCTAAGCTTTTGCACCTGTGCCACTGTTGTGCTAATGTTCACAATGACATTAATTAGCTCTATACGCATAGCCGCCCATTGTTTCTTTATACAGTGAAAGCTACTCTCAGTTGAGGTTTCTAAATGACGAAATAAGCCATAAGTCAAGCCAGGTCAAGTCAAGTCGGTTTTATTGTCAGTTTCTTTACATGGACAACACAAGACATATAGAGAACATGTATTAAAGACATACATTACAGAACACATATTAAGAGCATTTATATATAGTATATATTGTAGAGCAGGGCAGAGCAGACATTCAGGAATATTCTGCAGACTCATCTCCAAGGGTGCAGGGCCCACGGATGAGTCAGTTCTGCACCACTAATTATCAGGGGCCCCTTTGAGCCAAAAGTTCCCGGGCCCTATTTCCCTCCCAGTCCAGCCCTGGATAGATAGACTCACCTCTTTGATCACAGTGGCATCTAAAATAAATAAATAAATAAATAAATAAATAAATAAATAAATAAAAGAGTGGTGGTAAGATCTCATTTATTGGAGTAGATGAGAAAAGCAGAGGGAGATACCGTAGGCTTAACAGCTTGTTGGGTGCTCCTGTGGTATTATGGGCCGATGATGTGGCATTGAGTGTGACCGTATATATCTTATCACTTTCTGAAGTCCAGTGTCACTCTCAGTCTCAGTGATTCTCATACTGTGTGTGTTACTGTTGACTTTTTATTTACAGCATTTGAGCTGTATCGTTTAACCCATTTAGCCTAAGCCCTTTTTGGGAAAAGGTGCCCTCTGTCTTTTAAAACCTAAATATCTCAGCCTTCAAAGCACATAAAAACATTAAATGTGCTGTATTTAAAAGCCAGGACCCTCATTTAGCATTACAATGTGTTCATTCAACTCTAACATACCAACATTTTTAATTAAAAAAGCTCAAATCTCAAGAGCCTGAATGCAGCGTACCGTATACATGGGTTCCAAATTTTGTTTATAACCTGACTGTGCGAAACTATCTGCGCACAACTTAACGCTGTCGGTCAAAAAAAATAGCGCACATAGTTGGCTGCCAGTGTCTTGCCCCTCCTCATAACATTGTGTTTGCAAACATTCAGAACCCATGTATATGTCCCTCCGGGCTAAAATGAGTTAAAGGTCAGATATGGGCCCTGGACATATATGACAAGTTCAAGTGTTGGGAAGCCCTGCCCTGCTGTATCTGGTTTTCACTCTTCTAAGAGAGTGACCAACAAGAGGAACCGAAAAGCAGAAACCCACACCAGAGTTGACATACTCAGTCAGCCATATTAAAGGGGCACAATGTAGGATGGCGTCATTTGTGCTGTGCTCGTGGCATGCCCGTCTCAAAATCTACACAGTAATGAAAAAATGCTGTTCAAACTCGCTGTGAGAATGTTTTTCGTCACGGAATGCCAGCAGTTGATACAAATATGAAAACAGTATACCTATGTAAAGCGATTTTTCATATGAAAAGTGTTTCCCACAACACTCGTTCGGACCGCTCTGACAAAAGTTGCATTTGGGATTTTCTGACAGCGGACCGCAGAACTCAGAAGTTGTCGCGAGAGTCATCGTTCACTTACTAATGACTCAAATAAGCATCAGCTGACAGGGACAGGGATTAATTAAACTTTTAATCCTAACTAAAGCCCCGTTAAGTTGACTTATTATATGGTTGTGACGTCATCTGTCGAATGCTCCATTCATTTCAACGGGGCTCCCCAACGTTCGGACGTCTGTTATTTTTCGATAACGGACGGGTTGGTCTATAACAGACCGCTGTCAATGGCAACAAGACGTTTCACTGCTAAAGCGACTTTTCAACAAGACTCTAATCAGCTGCTGTGATAGACAGCACCCGCTGTCCTGGCTACCGCTGTCAATGGCAACAAGACGTTCACTGCTAAAGCCACTGGCTTGTATACAAGTCAGTGGCTAAAGCGAATGTTTCATATCACTCCGCAGGGGGTCCGGTCTTTTGTCACTCTAATCAGCTGCTGTGATAGACAACACCTGTCCTGGCTAGCCTACCTAGCTGTTGCCTAGCGGTGTTCCACAACGGCTCTGTTTTGTTTTGCGCAGCAATAATCTTAACATTAAATAGGTCTAAAGAAATGTCCCCGCATGTGTGAATCATTTAAGTATATCCATATAATAAGCGGGTTAACTTTCGGCGAGTCGGTCGCTTTGTGGAATAGCAGCACTTCAGAGAGAACAAGACCCCTCCGCTCCGCGTCGGGGTCTAAAGATTCTCTCTGTCGTGCTGCTATTCCACGGTAGCGACCTTCTCGCCGAACGTTAACCCTTACTTACTTGATGACACACTAGCTAGCCTATATACGTATGTGTGGTACAGCTACTCAGTTGAGGAAATAACAAGTTCATCCATGCTCAATGCAAACATATTTCTGTATAGGCCTATTCAAGTTACCTCCTCCTAATACCCATCCCAAATAGCCTAACTATTGGATGTAGGCGTAGAACACAATGTCACAGAAATACACTAGGCTAACTTTTGTTTCCAGAGTTTTCCCTAAAGACTGGGATATAGTCCTACTGTTATAATCACTTCCATCACTTCCATCCATGGCGGAAGTGCCCTTGAAGGCACCGACCCAGGGCCGCTGCTAAGGTTTTGGAGGCTCTAAGCATAACTGGTCAGGAGGCCCCCCTCATAATTAAATACCACTACTACTACTAATAATAATTATACCAGTATTCACAATTCCAGTATGCCCGCAAAATGATGCGCCTTTTGATAACTAATAAATATAAGTTGTGTAATGTAATTTAGTTTTTTTTCCATGACGTTTTATAGTCAATCTCAATTTAGGAGGCTCCAATTTTGGGGGCAAAGTGGTTGAGGCCCTAAGTGGTTGATGCCCTCTGCTTACTCTGCTTATGCCTAGCGGCAGCCCTGCACCTGACCCCACAATGCTCCAGGGCCGTAATCGATAGCATGTAAATCGCTTTGGCGAGTCATAAATAATGTAATAATTAGAGCTCCTCGATTATGGAAAAAAATCAATATCACGATTATTTCAGTCAATATTGATATCACCATATTTTTAAACAGTATCATTTTTAATGAAAAGTAATTGTGCCAAACAATTCACAATCTTCCCTCCTTTCAGCAGTGTGAGTGGTCCTGTTCTACATGAGAGTTGGATAGCAAGTCAGCTATACGCACAATAGCTCAAGTGGAGGGGTATGTATTGTGCATAACATGGCCTTCCTTTTGGCTGTAGCCTATAAACAAATGACAAAATAGTTGTTTCAACTCGATATTGTTATTGATATAAGCTTAATGTTTGACAGCAATATTGATATCATGATATTAATTCTATATATTGCACAGCCCTAGTAATAATGAATGGTTTTGTAATTTAGCGCTCCAGGCAACGCATGGGTTGGGCAATATAGACAGCACAACCTGACGTATTCAAATGCGCATACAGTACCCACAAGTCCCGTGTCTGGGGGCGTGGCTACTAAGGCTTGATAAACATGCCTGCCAAGCTGTCCAGAATCACTGTCAAACTGGGTCATATCAGCTGTTCCACCGCGGACTTTAATTCAAGATTGCGAACTAGAATGACAAGGGCTTTTTGTACCTGCATTCATTTGTTAACTGCAAGGTCGGACGTTTGAGTTTGGGAGTGTTTTACGTCGCATCTTGGTGCCTTTAGCCTGCGCGGGGGACAAAAGCCAGCAGGTTATCCAGAACAGCAACTTAAAAGCCAAAGCAAACCAGTGAGATTGATCTCGCAAATTAGTTATAGTCTTTGTTCGTCTCGTGCGAACCATGGCCGTCTCAAAATCTAAAATCGCGGTAGGATTTATAGTAGCGGGTAGTCTGACTGTATTTTTTGGAGTGGTACTCGTGTTTGTAGGACCCATGATCATTGATGACCAAATTGCAAAGGTGGGTGATCAGAACTGAACTTCACCATTCTATTGTTATCAATGAACTTAATGACTGGCCGCGTCTAGGTTATTGGGCTGCAAAACAGCCTATACGCCCGGACAGTGCTATAGGTTACCCAAGGTTGCCAACAGTTTTTTCTTGTTTATGGCTTGCCCTCTTGCGTAAAGTTTGATAGGCTGTCGCGGCCATTAGGTCTATACTGGCTCAGGGGTGAACTGTATGTACTTTATGGATCAATACTGGTTTTAATGTTGTTTTCATCTGTGACATGTGTACCCTTTTTTCTTGTAGAATGTGGAGATCAACCCTAGTAACGACCTGACCTATACCATGTGGAAGGACATCCCCGTGCCTTTCTTCATGTCCGTGTACTTCTGGAACGTGCTGAACCCTGAGGAGATTCTGAAAGGCGAAAAGCCGATGTTGGAGCAGAGGGGGCCGTATGTCTACAGGTAGGTTGGTCAGGTCAAGTCAACTTTATGTCAGTTTCTTCAGCGTCATAGCTCTACAAATAAATTGAAATTGCGCTTCTCTCTGTCCCAGACTATGATATGGACATATACATATACAGGATTGACATTTAACAAAGCATGAAAGTGTATGGCAAGACTGGGCCATGCGCGCGCGCCACTGGAGTGCGGAATGCGGTTACTCGCAGTTGTCCATTTTACGCACGCAAATAAACGCATGTTGCCTGTTGCATGTTGTCTTTTAAACTGGCGTAGAGGCGATTATCATTTTGTATGTATGAAGAGTTTCAGTGCAAAGTGGTGTATATCCATTTCGGAACATTTTGGGATATTGACAGTTTTGTATTTGACATTCCATTGCATTGCAAAATGCATTTTATATAGTGCTGACGACTTTCTCATGCTGAGATCAAAGTTACTAGTCTGCCACGACAGCATAATGCCCAATGTACCCTCCTTTGTTATTCTTTGCAGATTTTTGAAATATGACACTTCTTCAAATGTCTGGTTTCCCGACCAGCCTCCCCAAAACGGTTTCCAGATGTAATGGGGCATTTTTTCATATTATGCAATCACACATGTCTTTTACATCCTGTCAAAATGTTAATCATCATGCCACGCCTTTAGTGTTATATCCATGGTAAAGCATCCATAGGATCAAACTGCTATGTAGGAGAAAAGGAATAAAAAAAACAACATGCTTGCCAAAGTCATGAGATGTATTCCCTGACTATGGTTTCTGAAACGAAACAACCTGAACTCTGTTAAAATTATGTCATTAAGGTGATAACATTTAAGAATTCTTTAACAATTTTGTTTTCCTGAAAAATGTTGAAGGAGGTAGGTCTACACACTGCCAGTAAGATACAAAAAAATACATAATTATTTAAAACGCAATGTTTCGACCACCCTGGGTCTTCATCAGGATGCATTTTTATAAAAGGGTTATTGTTTGGAGCCTATTGGCAGTGGGCAGACCTACCTCCTTCAACTGTTTGACACTTTTGTCTGGCACCTGCAAAAAGTGTTTTTGGATGTGCACACCATACTCAAAACTACTACAGTTCCTGAAAACTGACCATTAAGTGATGTGACTATTGGCAAAAAAGTGCATCAGTCTCCCACTTGTTGCTTGTGCAGCACAAGCAACAAGAAGGAGGCTGGTTCACTCTTTGTGCTACTAACTTGTTAACTGGCAGTTCATTCAAGTGATGTCACAGTAGCACTATTAAGACTGACATTTAGTGTGTTTTCGCAGTGCAAATTCTCGACTCAGTTCAGTGTTTTTCTACAGCAGTCAGGGCCACAGTCATGACCTACTACATGTAATTGGGGTTGTTGAAGGGTTGGGATGGATCTGTCTGTAAAACGGAAGCATATGTCACCTAACATCATAATATATAGAATACAATATGTTTTGTTTGTCATTGTAACAAGTTAAACAAAACCGAGCAGTCCAACCTCACACACCCAAACATCCATGTATCCCGATCACACAGAGCCAGCTCCCGACACATCCACACTAAGGATATCGGGCCGATATTTGCATATTTTAAGTGTATCAGTATCGGCCGATATGCGCAGGTTTTTTTTTGCCGATATGCAATATTTATTATTTTATGTCATTTGTTTTTTTTTTCAAAGCACCAAGACACTTTATTTTTTTATTACTTGATTGCTAGAGTGGGTGTTTAAATGTAACAAGTTCTACCTCAATTTGATAATGTTAAAGGAATGTTTATTTTTAACTTGAGACCTGGAATATTTGTCATTTTTTAACCTTTTTTTTTAACCCATATCGGCCGCAAATATCGGGTATCGGAAATCAGGTATCGGCCAAGGGTGATGAAAAAAAAAATCGGTATCGCATCGGCCATTAAAAAACCTGTATCGGTCGATCCCTAAATTCCACACACCCACTTTCATACAGTACAAATCTCGGATCTTGCACACATTCTCCACACCCCTCACACACCCACGGCACATCGTCTTTTATAATGGATGTCTTCTGCCCTCTTCAGTAAGGATGGACAGAAAGAGGGAATGGTGTCAAGATGTCAAGATGTGATCTTGGCCCCAAGGCAGAGGGAAAGGAACTTAAGGGGTTATAGGGTCGTTAGTAGCTTCGTTTCAGAACAGGTTGTCCCAGTTTTTTGACCTCCACAAAGTCGCATACAAGCAGATAAGCTAAGGACTACTACATCATTTTACACTCCGTTATCTGTCTGAAGTCACAGATCAGTCATATGATGTTTGCATGGGATATACAGTAAAATGTCATGTGATATCTTCAGTATAGTCTGTAGATCCAGTCAGCACTTCTGGGGGCCGCCCATGAAACTGCTCGTTTTGCCCTCCATATGCTCCACCCACTGCATGTAGCGGCTAATCAAACGGCTCTTCTACTGTATGTCTGATGACTGGCAGTGATTGGCACCGCACGACCAGCGGGGGCCGCATACGAAGGGGAAGACGAGCGGGCCGACGCGAGCTATACACCGGCACTGTTTTATGCTGAATGTGCACAGATGAATCGTGTGTGAAACCAGTGGTGTAGTCTACGTAGAACGCAGGTATACGCAGTATACCCACTTAAAATTGATTGCTCCATTATTTAGAATAGCACAAATAGTATACCCACTTCAAAAAAAATTCAAATATACAGTATACCCATCACAAAAAAGTAGACTACACTGTGTAAAACATGCATGAACTCAAATATCTGTGTGTATACATGGGTTCTACATTTTTATTTTCCCCCGACTGCGCGAAACTAACTGCGCAGAACTCAGTTTGATTGTTGAAAACCGCTGTTGGTCAAAAAATTAGCTCACGTGGTTGGCTGCTAGTGTCTTGCCCCTCCTCACAATATCGTGTTTACAAACACTGTGAACCCATATATAGGGCTTTTCAGCAGGTGGTTTGTTATATATTGAGAACATGAACAAAATCATCCCCAATATAGAGATGAGCTTAATGCTTTCCAAAGCCATGTGATATTTTATCTGACAAAACCTGAACTCTGAGCTCCGAGATGATAAAAGGTCTGTCTGCCATAGTTCAGCCCTTTTCTTTATCAAGAAGTGTACATTGAATTACATTACATTACATTGCATTACATTACAGTACATTACATTGCATTTGTAAGACGCTTTTTAACCAAAGCAGCTCACAATCAAGAACATAATCATAGCCTACAACACTTGCAAATACAAAGTACACAGGAAATATACAGAACAATTAGTCCAATTAGGAACAGTTTTGTTTTTCTTCCATGTAGTACATTAGCACAGGGTTAAGTAGAGTACACGCAGGGGGCGTTAGGGGCCCATAGGGGGGAGTCGAGAAGGATACAGCTGCGAGAGAGGGGGGGGTGCTCAGTTGCCATTGGGAGACATAGTCTTAGGGCTGCCACTTAAGTGCGTTAATTAGATTAATTAATTACACCGCAAATGAACGTGTTGTAAAAAATGAACACGATTAATTATGAATAGGCATAAGTTCGTAAACTGCCAATAGGTGTTTCATCCTGCTCCTGTGAAACCGCCGATCACGACGTTCAGACAAAGTATTCATTAAGTGCACCCTTAAGTCCACTCTTTCTCTCTCCATCCCTCCCTCCCCCTCGCTTACCCCCACACATGTGCATATTATGGGTGAAAACGGCTCCTCGCTTCTCATATTTAAAAGGGGAGCAATTTCACGACTTGGACTCCATGGAGTAGATGAAGTCATCCTTTCTTCACCTTTTTCTCTCATACCAAGTATCCCATATGGTGATGATAAAAATGAGATTAAATTAGATTCATTACTTACAAAGTCTGTAATTAATTATTTCTTCTAATTTCTAGTTACTGTACTAATTAGTCAATTTTATTTTCTGATACTAAGGGGTGAGTTGGCAGGCTGTCATGAGGTCAAGGGGGCGTGTGGTCTACGTTGAGAACTGGGTGAGTGGTTAGGGCGTCAGACTTGTATCCCAAAGGTTGCCGGTTCGACTCCCGACCCACCAGGTTGGTGGGGGGAGTAATTAACCAGTGCTCTCCCCCATCCTCCTCCATGATTGAGGTACCCTGAGCATGGTATCGTCCCGCCGCACTGCTCCCTTGGGGTGCCATTGGGGGCAGCCCCCTTGCACGGGTGAGGCATAAATGCAATTTCGTTGTGGGCAGTGTGCAGTGAACACTTGCCGTGCTGTGGAGTGCTGTTTCACAATGACAATGGGAGTTGGAGTTTCCCAGGTGGGCTTTCACTTCACTAGAGTCTACCTCAGGATTGGGCCAGCTCAAGCATTCGTGTAGTAGACAGTCAGGAAAGGGAAGAGTCTTTACTTGCTTCATGAAGGCTGAGAGAGATGTGCCTAGAGTCTTGCTGCTCTTGCTGGGAATTTGCTCCACCGCTGAGGGACAGTGATGGAGAACAGTGTTGACTGAGATTGCTTGGAGTGAGCAGATGGTACGTAAATGCTAGATGGTTTGTGTTTGTAGGGGTTTGTGTACCCTCACATACGGTGGGCCGGGTCCCATAGGTGGGCCTTGAAAGCCTTCCAAATGGGCCTGAAATCATTTTCCAAAAATCAAAATAATAATAATTGTGTGTCGCTGTTGACTTTTTTTTTGAAGCTGTATTGTTGATTGGGTCAGAGACGGGCCCCAAAAATTTGTGAACATTTCAGGTGGGCCCCAAATTGGAATAGGTTCCCCACCCCTGGTCTAGGAGATTCCTGAAGGCATATACAGTACATACAAAAACACCCTCCAGGAGCAGAGGGAATGGGCGTTAGGCAGAATCAGTCATTTGCTTGTTATTTTGTTCTCTCTGTCTCCATCCACACGTGGCCAGACCGAGAGGGCTTCCATAACATGTTTGGTATTGGTACATATGGTCCCTATTCCATCTCGCCCCATGCTCTATGTTTTCTTAGCCTGCCGTTCACTGCACATAGTCATTACATCATAGTGTGTATGTATGTGTGTGCGTGTGTACAGGAGTGTGCGTGAGAGTGCGTGCGTGCGTGCGTGCGTGCGTGCGTGCGTGTGCGTGTGTGCGTGTGTGTGTGTGTGTGTGTGTGTGTGTGTGTGTGTGTGTTGGGGGATTTGTCACATGCGTTTCCAATTTAAAAGTAGTAGGGCCCCTTTATTTGGGGAAGTGTGTATATGCTGTCAGCCAGCCCCATTCGTTCTGACTACAGACCCAATCACCCATCATGAAGTTCATTTATTGTTGTCAGCATTTTTGTTCAGCCTTTGCATGAAGTGTATGATATACACTTGTTCTGTATATCTCCTGTGCACGTTGTATTTGTTAGTGATGTTGGCTATGACTATGTCCTCTTTTGAAAGTCGCTTTGATTATAAAGCATCTGCCAAACGCAATGTAATGTAATGTAATGTAATGTAATGTACCCTGCTATCTAAACTGTAATGTATTTTTTGTACTAGTGCACGATTGAAGTTATGTATTATGAGCATGCTCTCCAAAAGGAAAGCTGATCTATATTATTTTGCTTACTACAAATAGGACTTTTATTGTGAAATACCTCTCCACAATTTTGATATACTTCCTTTTTTACATCAATTGTGGTAGGAATGTTTGCAGCCGTGCTGTGCATCCATTTCTCTGACCACGACGAGATCTGCTTGGTTTCGGAAAGGCGGAGATAAATGCTTTTGGTTTATTTTTAAGTTATTTCTTTTATTTAATTATGAATTTTGTTTTGGTATGCTTTTCCTGTCAACTTGTTGCGGTTCCCCTAGCACCTCTTTGCAACCCCCCCCCTAATAATAATTATTATTATTATGTGCACTGCACAGATTTGAGCAAGTTTTCACTGTAGAACGAAGGATATACATAGTCCGCGCTTCTAAAGTAACAATCCAGTGGAACTAACTAAATCATAAATACAAATGAAGAAAAAGCTGCTGCCACACGGATGTACATTTTCTGATTTCACTGAAAAAATAAATGACTGATATTTTCTGCGATTTTGCGTTTTCCGCCTCTAAGCTGCTGAGTATGTATAGTATATCTAAATATAATAGTTATTTTGAGCTACACAAATTAAGTTTCTTTTTTGGTAAAAACCTGATCATTTCCTGCGTCTTTGAAGGAACCAGGTTTTGAATGACCGGTTTGGTACTGTTAGACCTGTAAACCGTATCATTTGAGCTATGAAAACACTGCTTTTATTGAGAACAGGAGAAGACCAGGGAGTCTGGTTACGTAGGGGGCAGTGCCAGAGGCAGAGAAATTGCGACCTGTATTACCCTTTTCTTAGCCTAGCAAACTAGCCCCACCCGCCAGCAGTCAAAAAATATTTTTGCCTGTGAGTGGGTCTAGCCGCGGACAATGCCCCAGGCCCTTTCCTTTCTTTTCATTGGCATTAATGGCTGTTGTTTTTTTTTTGTGGTAAAGATCTGATTGTGGTGTCACACCTAGGATATTTGATATTCGTTGAACCGGCCCTGTTCTGACCTCCCATCTTCTCTGCCCTACAGTGAAAAAAGGTGGAAGGACAACATTACTTTCCATGCGAACCACACCGTGTCCTACCAAGAGTATCGGCAGTATTTCTTCGAGAGGGACATGTCGGTGGGCAACGAGTCTGACATTGTCACGATCCCCAACATGATGGTGCTGGTAAGATCCCAACATCTGTCCTTGCAGTGAATTGGCACCCACCCATATAGCAATCATATGATATGCCGACTGAGATTAACCCATTGATGCCTAATGTTGCATTGCATAACATTGGCCCTGGCGCCTGGGGCTGCATTACGCAACATTCAGGCTCATGAGATTTGAGACAACTTTATTAAAAATCTCTTTTTGTTTGAGATGATTGAACACATTTTAATGAAAGATGAGGGTCTTAGCGTTTAAATGCAACTTAGCGCATATTTTTTATGTGATTCAGAAGCTGAGATATTTAGGTTTTTATAGGCT
Source organism: Engraulis encrasicolus (assembly GCF_034702125.1). Taxonomy (NCBI): domain Eukaryota; kingdom Metazoa; phylum Chordata; class Actinopteri; order Clupeiformes; family Engraulidae; genus Engraulis; species Engraulis encrasicolus. The sequence goes on along the minus strand of NC_085867.1, from coordinate 6,983,345 downwards.
GAGGGCAGCTTTTCTTAAAAAGGGCTCATGCATTCAGCACCATTTTTTTGCAGGTGCCTTAGGCGTCAATGGGTTAAACATGTGTCATTGGTTACTGATCACCGGTTACATCACTGGCTACATTACTTGTTACATCTCGGGTTACATTACACAGATTGCATAACTACATCCTATGGCCCTGATGTAGGAAGAAAGGTAAGAAAGTGTTTCTCTTTTTGCAAGATGTTCTATGTGCAGATATGCCCCAATGCACGTTTGTGTTTGGAGTGCCTGGATGAAGTTTTCTCTCTTGCACGTTTGTCATTGTTGCCTCAGAAGCCAGAACTGTTTTGGCTGTCCAAATTGTTCAATAAATCTGTCATGTCATTGGGCTTCGCACAGCAGGAGTGGCTTGTAGAATCTCCAGGGGGTTGTGCAGATATTTGTCCCACTGCTTGTGTTGGGGAGTTTTGGAGTATGAAAATGACTCTGTCAGATTATTTCCAGACGATAGAGGCCTGTTCCTGATTATGTTTTTTCAACTGAGGGGAAGTTTCTTCACAAGCAGACAGACAGAGTAGCCTAGCAGTGTTTCAGTATTACTGGTGTGAACATGCACACATATTTACAAGGCTCTCTTCCAGCATCCACCATAAATGCAAAATGTTATGACTATTTTATAATCATATGTATATACAGACCTTGGACTCAGAAGTAGGAAGGTAGTCCAGTAAAGGTAGTCGTTAATGACGGTTAAGTCCATACTCTTATCATGCAAATGACCTGCCACGCTGGGCACATGCCTAAAGCCTACAGAAAATGTCATGATGTAGCAACAATCCCTAGCTTCTTAGAGAGCTGGGCCATCAAGTGTTAATGTTGTTCTTGCGCATTATTCTGCTCCTCTTCTGCTTTGCACTGGATTATCAAGAGAAGCTTGCAATAACATTTCTTTTGTTCTGTTTATTATGTTTTATTTTTTTCATTTCTTACTTAAAATGTGGGCTTTTTGCCTTTTGTTGTGGATAGGATCATGAAAATCATGACATAAGACAGTGGTTAGGAAGAGAGATGGGGTAGGCTTGGGAAATGACCATGGCCACATTCCAACCTGGGTACACTCCCTATGGGCATATAAAGCCTATTCATGTTACCCTGCTTTAGCATGGCGTGCCACTACACTTCACCCCCTGTTTATATTAGGGTCAGTAGTAAACCAGGTTAGGTCAACCTTGAAGTAGTGGAAAATTGTATTATAGGAGAGCCTGGAGCCTTATTTGTGTAACCAAATGACATGTAGAGAGGAGTAGAGTAGAGTATAGTAGAGTAGAGTAGAGTAGAGTAGAGTATTATTTATTGATCCTGAGGGAAATAAAGGTACCAAGCAGCATACATGCATAAATACAGAAAAAGACACAGAGACATTACAGACAACATTGCACATATACTCACCATACATATATTCACAAGGTCAGGACCCCCACACACACAACTGAAGAGCCGGGAATCCACAAGTATGGGCCAGGTATATGGTAGCAGGTTTACCACTTCCTTTGAGTTAACTTAGCCTGGCTTATCACTTAACCATGTTCTTGGAATAACCCCCCCTCCCGAGAGCGTGTTCCCATGTGGGACCTTACCTGTATTGTGTGTGTGTGTGTGTGTGTGTGTGTGTGTGTGTGTGTGTGTGTGTGTGTGTGTGTGTGTGTGTGTGTGTGTGTGTGTGTGTGTGTGTGTGTGTGTGTGTGTGTGTGTGTGTGTGTGTGTGTGTGTGTGTGTGTGTGTGTGTGTGTGTGTGTGTGTGTGTGTGTGTGTGAAGGGTGCGGCGGTGATGATGGAGAAGATGCCGTTCCCCATCCGGGTGATGGTGAGCGCCTCCTTCAAGGCCTTCAAGGAGGGCGCCTTCCTCACCAAGCCGATCGGGGAGCTGATGTGGGGGTACGACAGCAAGCTGGTGGACTTCCTCAACAAGTACTTCCCCGGCATGCTGCCCTCCTCCGGCAAGTTTGGACTCTTCGCAGAGGTGAGAGGAACACGCACACGCACCCATACAGCTGCACGCACGCACGCACGCATGCACGCGCACACACACACACACACACACACAGGGTTTCCCCCAGCACTTTGTGTAGAGTGTAACTTCATTAGAACCTCTGGTGAGAGTGTAACTTTATTCGATTCTTTTGTGTAGAGTGTAACTTTATTCGATTCTTTCTTAATATTAGAATTCTTTATTAGATTCTAGCAAAGTTTTAATAATGACATCGTTGATGATCTTAATGATGCGTATGTGCACTGGTTGTTTATTTCATTATTTGTGTGTCTATTTGCAGTTCAATAACTCCAATACCGGCCTGTTCACGGTGAATACTGGCGTAGATGACATCCGCAAAGTACACAAAGTGGACTCCTGGAACGGCCTGAGAGAGGTACGCTACAATACCAATCGATACAATACCATATATGATACGATACCATATGATACGAGTGCACTTTATCGTCAGTTTGTACTGAAATTCATTTTGCATCCCTGAGCTATACTCGGTGGGCATTTGGTCAGGGAAGCCTTTTATTGTTCTCAACCTCTATCTGTTTGTGGCATCCATTTCTTCTATTTATTTTGACATGTGCAACATGCACTCACACCCATTTTTTCCCTGTGCATATACACACAGTCCTAGCCTATGACACAAGTTGGGTTACCAAGTTGGTGTACCAAGCCTGAATGTGTGTAGCCTGGCTGTCTCTCTATGTGTATTTTTCATCCCAAAGTTTTCTCTCTCTCTCTCTCTCTCTCTTTAACTCTCTCCATCTCTCCATCTCCCCATCTCTCCTCATTTCTCCTTATCTGCTCTCCAGGTGAACTACTGGGGTACTGATCAGTGTAACATGATCAACGGTACTGCTGGCCAGATGTGGCCGCCCTTCATGACCACCGAGTCCACCTTGCCATTCTGGAGCCCAGACTCATGCAGGTACACACACGCACGCACGCACGCACGCACGCACGCACGCACGCACGCACGCACGCACGCACGCACGCACGCACGCACGCACGCACGCACGCACACACACACACACACACACACACACACACACACACCTTACCCTTCTGGAGCCCAGACTCCTGCAGGTACACACACACACACACACACACACACACACACACACACACACACACACACACACACACACACACACACACACACACACACACACACACACACACACACACACACACCTTACCCTTCTGGAGCCCAGACTCCTGCAGGTACACACACACACACACACATAGATACAGACACACACACACACACACACACACACACACACACACACACACACACACACACACACACACACATAGATACAGACACACACACACACACACGCAAACACATAGATACAGACGGACACAGACAGACACACACACGCATAGATAGGGACGGACACAGACAGACACGCACATGCACAATCTAAATGATGCCGTTTTACTGTAAGTATCCCTGGCCACATCTCATATTTAGGTACAAAAGAGATCACATGATGTGAGCAAGGTGTTCTTATCTCCATGATTTATAGTCTATAATCCTAAACATCAATGTGTGATCTGTTAGCACAGTCCTAAGGCTGGCGATATGCATGCTTCGTGCCTGCCTCACATCTCGACCTCCCCGCTGAAGGCTTGTGAGGCACTGAAGACCTTCATGAACTGTGTTCATTAAATGGCACTCCAGGGAGTCCTAACCAGTCACCAGCCGTGTGTCGTTCCATATTTATGAGGCATGCTGGACGTTTATGGCCCGTTAGTGGAGCAGGCAATACGTAGCCCCTTTAATGCACACAATACTGTCTGAGACGCGCTGTAATATTCATTGAAAGGTTTATTACTATAGTACTACTCTACTATGACATAACACAGGGCCTTTAGTGAGGTACTGCGACTCAGTCATTGCCATTCTGTTAACAACAAATTTATAACGGCGTGTCTTAACGGGTTATGATATATGATGTATGATATACAGGGGTGAAAGTAGTTTTCATTTCTTACCGGTGCTATTTTACTTGAGTCTTCCTAACAACCGCCCTTTCAATACCAACATCAGAGAGCGCAAAAAAGAGCGAACGGGGTAAGTAGCCCTGTACAGCAGTCCCTGGTTCTCTATGCAAAGCTGGCCAATAGTGCCAAGGCTGTAGCCTGTTTATGTAATATAACCAAGAGCTGGCCAAGGCTGTATTCATGTACAATATAATAGGGAAGTATCGGCCGCCGATTTAATCGAATCGCATCGTATCGTGGGGCGTTCTTAAGAATCGAAAAGAATCGAATCGCTGGCCCATGTGCAATGCCCTAGCTCCACAACACAATAGTAGTGGAAAAGTAATTGGAAAAAATCGAATCGAACCGAATCGCATCGTATCATGGGGAATTCTTAAGTATCGAAAAAAATCGAATCCCTGATTTAAGAAATCGATACCGTATCGTATCGTCATGAAGGCTGTGATTTACACCCCTACAGTGTAACCAGACAGATTACTTGCATTATCTACCTGCCCTATAGTAACTAATCTGGGATCATGCATGCATGCGAGTAAGTGGATAGAGTAAAGGGCAGTCAGCTTGCAATCAAGTCTGCTTTTTTGCATCAATTGCATATACTGTGTCATGTTCAGAGGCCCCGGGGCAAAATACTGTTAGGGCCCCTCCATATGGCCTGCCAAAGTCATAATAGGCCCCCCACCACCAATACGGGAGGGCCCTGAGCCCAGGGGAAAATGCCCTGCTCGCCCCTCCTACAGCTCCGCCACTGGCCATGTTGTTGTATTGAGTTGACGTTTGAGTTGTGTTGATGTTGATAAACTATAGACCTTGTCCATCAATTTAGATAAGGCCCCATATGATGTGTTCAGGGTGTGGGTGTGTTTTTTTTCACGCCATAACACGTGCATCTTTCACACCTTACTGAATAACACTGCAACTAGTGTGCAGACGCAGTTTCAAAATCTTATTGTGAGAGCAAGGCAATACTGTATTATTTTCTTTGAATGCAAAGCTTTTTTTTTCCTGCGTGTGCAAGTTTGGAATAACTGTGGACTCGTATTGGCTAATGAGTTGGGTTTTCAGCAGAGGATAGCAGGTGTGATTCCTGCAACAGTAGACTAATATCAGACGAATGTGATGTAATGCAATACAAAGGTTTTAGTGTATTGTGACACGACACTGCCATCCATTCACTGCAATGTACTGCTCGTGTGTGTTGCAACGATGCACTGTGTGCGTGCGTGCGTGCGTGCGTGCGTGCGTGCGCGAACGTCCGTGTTCACCACACTCTCTTGTCTTGTCTTCACAGGTCAATGGAGCTGGTCTACCAGAGGCCGGGGGTTGTGGGGGGCGTTCCGGTGTTCCGTTTTGTTTCGCCCACCACCCTCTTCGCCAACGGGAGCGACTACCCCCCCAACGAGGGCTTCTGCCCCTGCCGCCAATCTGGACTCCTCAATGTCAGCCGCTGCAGAAATAGTGGGTTCTAAATGTTTGTTTTCTCCTGACTGTGCGAAACCAGCTGCGCACAACTCAACCTCTAATTAATGGAAACCGCTGTCGGTCAAAAAAAAAAATAGCTCACGTGGTTGGCTGCCACTGTCTTGCCCCTCCTCACAACACTGTGTTTATAAACAAAAAAAATCCATCTATACTGTAGTTCCCTCTGATCTAGGAAGATGTTCCTCAAAGAAGGAACTAAAGGTTCTTGTTCTACAGTAGACATTGATAACAACTTTACTACTCTTTTATGCAATTGCTCAGTACTAGTAGAGTAGAGTACTTTTATTAATCCCGAAGGAAATGATGGTGTCTGTCAGCTTACATAGATACACAATTAGAAAACCTTCTACACATTGTTGTACATTACAGTAAAAGTATAGCACACACTTGAATACAGCCATCAGCCTTACAACAGTTCACTCACTCACTCACTCACTCACTCATATACAGCTCAAGGCCTTTTTATTAGAATACCATGAAAAAGTTTATTTATTTCCATAATTCCATCAATAATGTTAAACTGTCATGGATTGTAGATTCATGGCCCAGTTTTTTTTAAACTATTCCAATCATTATTTTTTTTCTTTTTATATACGTTGGCCTTCCAGCTCAAAAAACCCATGAATTGGGGAATTCGCATTATTAGAATATTGTTATAAAATCACATTTTTCTTCATCAAAATTCGGGTCACATTAAATCAGTTGAAATTTGGTACTTTCTACGTAACATGCAATGGTCAATACTTGGTTAGGACATTCTCTGTCTTCATAATGGCCATGATGCGTTTAACATTGAAGTCAATGGCAAAAACAGTGCATGGGAGTTATGGAAGCCCAGATATCCTTGATGCTCTGCTGTCAACTGTTCTTGTTTGTTGACCTGGTGCCCCACACTTCACTCTTCAATATACCCTGTAGATTTCCATGCCACGTTTTGGCGCTAACTCACCAGTTTAATTCTAAATAACCAGAAATGAAACCCCATTGAAAATGAATGGGGTTTTATTTCTGGTGAGTTAGAATTAAACTGGTGAGTTAACACCAAAACATGGCATGGAAATCTACAGGGTATATTGAAGAGTGAAGTGTGGGGTACCAGGTCAACAAACAAGAACAGCTGACAGCAAAGCATCAAGGATATCTGGGCTTCCATAACTCCCATGCACTGTTTTTGCCATTGACTTCAATGTTAAACGCATCATGGCCATTATGAAGACAGAGAATGTCCTAACCAAGTATTGACCATTGCATGTTATGTAGAAAGTACCAAATTTCAACGGATTTAATGTGACCCGAATTTTGATGAAGAAAAATGTGATTTTATAACAATATTCTAATAATGCGAATTCCCCAATTCATGGGTTTTTGAGCTGGAAGGCCAACGTATATAAAAAGAAAAAAAAATATGATTGGAATAGTTAAAAAACTGGGCCATGAATCTACAATCCACAACAGTTTAACATTATTGATGGAATTATGGAAATAAATCAACTTTTTCATGGTATTCTAATAAAAAGGCCTGGAGCTGTATATATACACACACACACACACACACACAAGGTAAGGTCCTGGTAGGGTAGCGTGTTGCACACAAAAAAGTGACTGTGGTACTGAATAAAGGTCTTTGTGTGTCCAGACTCCCCAATGTTCATCTCCCAGCCTCACTTCTTCAATGCGGACCCCGGACTGCTGGATACAGTGATGGGCCTGAGCCCCAACGAGGACGACCACGGCCTCTTCATCGACATCCACCCTGTAAGTCACATTATCTGTCTTTGTAACAAAATTCTCTTTTCTGATTGGCTGATGGTGTGGGCATTAATTTCTGTGGAATTCTCCAGGCACCAGGCTCTTCTAGATGATTTATGTCTTAACTTAACCTGGTTTAGTCCTGAACCGGCTTTGTAGTATAACCCTCTGGACATCCCGGTTCAGAAATTTCAAAAGTCCTGCCACATATTTATTCCACAGAATTTCCACAGAATGTATTTATTCTGTTTCACTTGGCCAGCTGGTCATAAATAGCACCTCTTTCTTTATTTTCTCCAGGTAGAAGGGGTGTGCCTAGTCACTCATTTTACGACTTAATTGACTGATAAACTGAATCCACAGCTCTCGCTTGTGAGGCAAGGTTGAAGAGTTATTTAAAACCCTTTTATTTCAAATAGGGTATTCAGAGATATAAAGAAAAACAGACTGGTCGGCATTTTAACTCTACTCCATTGAGTCAGAGGCAAGTGATTTGGATTCAGGTCATTTACAAAACCGTCTGGGGTTTGGTCTTCAGATCTGACCACATGTTAAAGATAAGAGTGGCCTGACATCGCTGAGATATGAGTGGCCTGACATCCAAGATGCGGTTCCCTGTCACTGCAGGCTTCCAGTACCATAAACATTGCAGAGAAAAGAAAAAAGGAATTGTGTTATCTTTTGCAGGCCCTGTAAAAGTCGGTATTTCAGGCCTTATCTAAATTTGTTGCATAAACAGCTCTCATGATCTGAGTCTCTTATCAGGAGACCACGTGGTCTTGGTAATACCTTTGGAAAAAATACACCAAAAACCCTAAAGGTACCAGCATACAAGTTTGCTTAACGATATTTGTTAAAGATCTACTTTCACTGAAAGCCAGTTTTACTCGCTCCTTTTGGAATACGGAGGGTCACCTCTTCGTCACATTGAAAAGGCATTGCCTACTTGGGTTTATGTCTGCCCACAGATTTACGGTTGTATTTCTAAAAACATGTTGAGTGTGTTTTTTTTCCCACATGTTTTCAAAACAAGCGACGGCTGGTGGCACGAAACCTCCATTAGCCTAGCTACCAGCTGGTTGCTACTCTTGGATACACAGAGCAGGGGGAGGGAGCCGATCAGAGACGCCTCATTTTCGCGTCAGGAATATGAAAGACCGGAAAATCCTGTCGTTTGACTACAAGCCACTTTACTAGCTACAAAGATAGCTTGAAACAAAGAAACCGGAATGTGTTTTTTTTTTAAATTATTTTCAACAATACAGACCAAGGAGGTCTACATTACTGTATCATTGATACAGACTCATAATGCTTTCAATAAAAATGGTGAACACGACAAAAATGACTGAAATGACAGTGAAAATAGATCTTTTATAGTGTGGTGCGATGACCAAATGGTGTTGTTTAACAAATGTGAAACGGAACCAATAATCAATCCATCAATAGCATTATAGCAATACAGCAAGATATCACATGGTGACTGACTGCACTTGCAAAAGGGTTGAGGATGTCAGGTGGTACAACCACAGCTAATGCTCAAATTATAGAATATGACAATTACTGTAATGTATATGCAATGAATGTTCTTAAATAATCCCGTAAAAAAACATTTAATCCATGCAATACAGGTATCATCTGTTGTTGTGCCACCCTGACTACCCTACTACGGCAAAAACAACATAGAAAATGTGTGAGGTGTATTGCAGAAGTTTCATTCAGGTGAAGCACAAAAATTGCCTAATGTCCTTACCGGATCTGATAAGCTAATTGGCTAGCTGATAAGACAAACATTTTGCCATCTGTTATGGCAGTAAAAAAATGAATGCCAATGCCAATGAACACATTAAAGGTCTTGAATAGGCATTTGGATTGCGAAAGGTCTGGGATGGACTTTTTTACACACCAGTTTATTGGAGGAGGAAAACACGCCGTCTGTGTCAAGTTAACCTACTTAGTGTATTGGAGAACAGAACATGCCAACTAGATAAAGTATGAGGCACGACTGGGGATAGCGTGGTGTACGTTTGCGCGCACGTGTACGCATGTGTGGGTGCGTGCGTCCATGCATGGAAGCCGAAAGGGGGGGACAAAGGGGACAGTTGTCCCAGGATCAGAGAGAGAGGGTGCCCAGGATTGGATCCTCATTCCATTGTATGTATTGTATTTGGGGCCCTGTCAAATGTCTTTGTCCCCTGCGTGGATGCGTGCATGCGCGTGTATGTGTGTTTGCGTGCGTGTGTGTGTGCAGTACTTCAAGTGAGCCAATATGGATGAGGACAGGTTGATAATCCAATCATTCGAATTCAAAATCATTCGCAATTGTGTCAGTCATGCAGGATACCCACATGGTATCGTGAAGACGAAGGCGAAGCATTGAGTGCCGACACTTAATTTTTGCCACTTAAAGCAGTGTGTGCGTGCGCGCGTATTTGTGCGTTTGTTTGTTTATGTGTGTGCGTCTGTGAGTGTGTCTGTGTGTGTGTGTTTGCGCGTGCGGGTGTGTGTGTGTGCGTGTGCGTGTGCGTGCGTGTGCGCTTGTGTGTGTTAATCCGTGTCTGGCAGTGTCTCCACTGCCTCCCCTGTGCTCCACAGGCAGTCATGTAGTTTGAAACCTCCAACTGGGCTCAGCTTCCTCTGTCTCTCTCTCTCTCTCTTTCTCTCTCTCTCTCTCTCTCTCTCTCTCTCTCTCTCTCTCTCTCTCTCTCTCTCTCTCTCTCTCTCTGTCTCTGTCTCTGTCTCTGTCTCTGTCTCTGTCTCTCTCTGTCTCTCTGTCTCTCTGTGTGTGTGTGGAGGATGCCATAGTTCCACTCCAGTAATTTGGAGCAGTTAACGTTCCTGATGTGGGCTGGGAACTCTGTGTGTGTGTGTGTGTGTGTGTGTGTGTGTGTGTGTGTGTGTGTGTGCGCGCGTGTGTGTGCAGTGCACGTCTGTGTGTGCACGTCTGTGTGTGTGTTTGTGTACTCACAAACATGCATTTTTCCAGATGCTGGTGTCTTGTGTGTGTGTGTGTGCGTGCATCGATTTGTTTCTATACCGTGTGTATTTTCATCCTGATAATGTTTGTGTGCAGTGTATGTATGTACTGTACTATAATTTACTGTACTGTACTGTACTGTTCTGAATGAATGCAAAAGTCTCTGACGAGGGAGAGAGAGAGAGAGTGTGTGCGTGAGTGTATGTGTGTGTGTGTGTGTGTGCGCGTGTGTGTGTGTGTGTGTGTGTGTGTGTGTGTGTGTGTGTGTGTGTGTGTGTGTGTGTGTGTGTGTGTGTGTGTGTGTGTGTGCGCTAGTGTGTGTGTGTGTGTGTGTGTGTGTGTGTGCGCTAGTGTGTGTGTGTGTGTGTGTGTGTGTGTGTGTGTGCGCTAGTGTGTGTGTGTGCGCGTGTGTGTGATTGAGAATGAGAGTGAGACGTGATGTTGTTCTCAGCAGGGAAGCTTGCAGCTGGGTTTGATTCTCAGCATGACGCCAGAGGAGCTCAGGGGAGAGAGAGCAGCTAAGCTAAGCAGCTAACCCGAGCTGACGGGACGGCCGCCCAATTACTCAGGCAGCTCTGCAAGCCATCCCGAGCCACAGATTTGGCCACAACTATGAGGACACAATGTGCCGCACTGTGTGCGTGCGTGCGTGCGTGCGTGCGTGCGTGCGTGCGTGCGTGCGTGCGTGCGTGCGTGCGTGCGTGCGTGTGTGTGTGTGTGTGTGTGTGTGTTACATTTTTAATGTTCGTTGGATGAGTTTGTGGATTTACTTCAATGAGAGAGGGAGGCAGAGGGAGAGACTGGTGTTGCAGGCAAAGCCAACTCTACGTCCCGATATGACATTTGCACAGAAACACCTCGTGCTGTCTGGTTGCACTTTGGCATGTGCCCTAGTTCTCAGTTCAGTTCACACACTTAAGTTTGTCCGTTTTCGACAATTCAGACGACGTCAATCAAATTAAAACAAAAATCCCACATAGGTTAAATGTGCAAAATAAGATGTAAAGCTTTTCAGCCTTTTTTACATTCTGATTTTACAGGAAAGACGGTACCTTTATTGATAAGTGCAGTACAGTGCATGGGCTCTGATTGCAATGCTATGGTCAGGGTATCCCCCAACCCCCAACTTGCATAACAGGACGTTATGATATAAGACAAGCACTAGCATATCCATTCACACACACACACACACACACACACACACACACACACACACACACACACACACACACACACACACACACACACACACACACACACACACACACACACACACACACACACACACACACACAGCTAGTTTTTTCATAACCACTACACATGAACTTCTAAAACCAGATGTTTCTGCTAAGATGCAGACATACACTGTAATAGATAGCTAAAAATGATTGAGTCATGTTATAGAACAGAACAGTGGGTGAATCTTAAAGGTGCCCTGTGTAATAGTTTTAGTAGCTCCAGAATTCTTTCCAGAATTCTTTCTGACCATTCTCAAATGTTACCTTTTTCATGAATACTTAGCACCACCATCAAATTCTAAGTATTCATTAGGACTGAGATTTTTTATCATACATGAAAAGGGAGATCTTCTCCATAGTCCGCCATTGAATTTGCAGAAAATACGCATTTTTAGCTTTGGTCAAACTAGCATGTATTGGTTTATTATTTATTAATATTCATGAAAAGCTCAAATTTGGCAATAAACAGCACAGTTTCAATGAGCAGCATAGTTGCAATACCTACTCTGACCACAGTCTTACACAGTGCACCTTTAAAAAATAATATGTGAATGATAGTTTAAAAAAAACCCGAATAACTACTGAATAACAATGTACTTAAAGACACCTTATTTGAAAACCATTTGAGATCATGGTTTACATGACGTGTTGGAACATGGCTCTAAATTATCACCAGCCAACCGACCAAATTTCAGTTTGGCTGATACCACTTACTAGGCCCTTTGACTCATTGGTGTGTTTCGCATCTAAGATTTGAATGACAAAAGACCAACAAAGGTCGGCGTGTGCTCCTGCACTTAACATCCGTGTATTAATAGTAGTAATCACTCAAGATAATGGAAAAAAGGAGGCTTGTGTGAAAAAGTGTATTGAAGCCGAAATTAAGATTTAACATCTACTAGCCATTTTCACTGGTGATGAAAAAAGTTAATTTAGAGCCCTGGTGTTGAATAAGGAAGGCTGTGACCTAAGTTTCATGCTATTGCCTCTTAATAATTACAGTTCAGTTTTATTTTGCTCGTCCCACATATAATTCATTCTTGGTTATATTCCATTTTGTTAGATATATTTTTTTAAATCTGCAAAAAATAAATAATCGTGATTAATATTTGCGATTCCGGTTTTGACCCAAATAATTTAGATTATGATTTGTGTCATAGTCGTGCAGCCCTACTGTGACCTGACAGCTGCTGCGGTCCCTGTCCTGGTCTGACCCCCCAAGTGTCACCGCTTAAAGTCCCCTTCTTTGTCTTCAGACTTCAGACTTTGTCAGACTTTGTACAGACTTTGTCCAGGTGGTACATTACACCAGGGGGTGGGGAACCTACTCTATGTGTAGAGGGCCGTTTACTGCCCTTGAGGCCGGCTTATCTACCCCCCGACGTAATTTTGATGTTATGCAGTTTCACACGAGATATGACATGTTTTGTAAAGAAGTGTTAGAAATAACATTTGCAATGCAATTAAGTTGTATTTTCAGGGGCCTAGTGAAGATGTTGGATCTGTAAAGGTGGTCGCCTTCAATATAGGCCTAAAGTGCAGGTGGAAATCCTGATTTGTGTTCGTAGGACGGCCTATGGAGGATTTAATACCATTTCAAGTGGCCCCTAAAAGGAAAAAGGTTTCCCACACCTGAGGTACATGGAAGCCCTTGTGCACAAGCCTTCAGTTGTCCAGGTGCAGTACAGGAGTAAGGCAGGAACATTTTGATCAATATGAAAAGTTCAAAAACCACAGAACACGGGATACGGTTCTTTACTTTCTCTCTCTTTTTTTTTGGAGCTAAGTGTGTGGGTGTTTTCTGAACTTGACATTTACCCCAGATGATAGCTTTGCTTTGGTGTATCACCGTTATGACACCCTGGGGTTAATGGGTGCTAATCAGAAAGAGATACAGAGGCATTTATCTTTCACAGCTAATCTGTGAAGAAGAGCGAAAGGGATGAGTCCACCTGTCCTGTCCTGTCCTGTCCTCTCCTCTGCAGGTCACTGTGCAAGGTTCTCAGTTTGTGTGGAGCACGGATTCGTCCTTGCCATAGACTTAGAGATAGATTGTTCTCCATTGGTAATCAATAGCCCACCTGTTGTGTACACACACACACACACACACACACACACACACACACACACACACACACACACACACACACACACACACACACACACACACACACACACACACACTGAGTGACAAGTTGTTGCTTGGCAGCAAGAAAACATTTGAAAGTGTCCATTAGGTTCTGTACTACAGTAGTAAGACTAACAGACAATATACTGTAACAATATATAGCAGACATTCATGTCCGATACATCATGCTTAAAGTGATACTGTCCCATTTTTGGAAATAAGCTCATATTACACATCCCCTTGAACTAAATAATTGAGTTTTACTTTTCTCCTGTACGTTTAACCGTTCTCTGAGTACGGCAGTGCAAATTTTACCTCCAAGCTAGCAGTTAACATGGACTCCTATGAGACGGAGGTAAAATTTGCACTGCCATACTCAGAGAACGGTTGAAAGTACAGGAGAACGGTAAAACACAATTATTTAACTCAAGGGGATGTGTAATATGAGCTTATTTCCAAAAATGGGACAGTATCACTTTAAAGTGTGAAATTTTACACCTCTCCGTCAGTTAAATAATTGAGATTGTAATAGTGTGTACACATTTATTATGCATTTTGTGTATCAAGTACCTGCACTTTATTTCTTGTATTTTAGCCTGTATGGAGAGGATGACTGCAATTGGCAGTACAAATTGACATAGCATGCCTCGATTTTGAGGAATCAATGTTGATTTTGTTGAGTCGATGTTCATGCATGTATGTTGTCATTTGATGCACCAACATTAAAACTTTTAAGGGGAGGAAAGGAATCACCGGAGCATCGTCAGATGTGGAAATTAAGTTGTTCGACTCTGAAGAAGACGTGTGAACGTCAAAACGTTAGTCTTGGCGCTTGCCCAATAAAACAAGTTAATTTCCACATCTGAAGATGCTCAGGTGATTCCTTTCTTCCCCTGCATTTACCAAGTCCTTTCCCGAGACGCACCAGATTGTGAAGTGCAGGAGCGCGGAGGATATCTCTCTTTGCTACATTAAAACTTTTAAATGGCATTCTACGTGCTCGGGTAAATCCCTGGGCCCCAAGCCCCTGTGAAGAACCCCAGCCTGAAGCAATGCAACATAAACATCTATTGGATTGATATTCTGTCTGAATTTAAGTCAAAGTAACCCATTTGGCAGCAGGTGTGTGTGTGTGACTGCATATACTGTAAAGTTGTGTTTTTGTTATGGTGAGGTGTGATGAGGACATGTGTGTTGCATATTGTGGGCCAATGTTTTACCATGACCCCTGACATGTGTTGATGGTGAATATGATAGTGAATAGCGTGTATTGTATGTATATGTATACACGCGTGTTGCGTATTGTGGGCCAATGTTTTACCATGACCCCTGACGTGTGTTGATGGTGAATATGATAGTGAATAGCGTGTATATGTGTATGGATGTGTGAGATCCTGAGAGGGAGGGGTGTGTACTATGACCCAGAGAATCTCTGCTGAATGTCGTAGGAGGTGGCATTGACCCTTGAATGTGTGTGTGTGTTTTGTAGGAGACTGGAGTACCTATGAACGTATCTGTCCGCCTGCAACTCAACCTGCTTATCAAGAAAGTCAGTGGAATCACGTAAGGGGAACACACACACACACACACTCTCACACACACACACACACACACACACACACACACGGTATGGAAAATGGAAACAGTATCTTAAGTCTTTTTAGTCTTTAAGTTGTGTGACTCTTATTTTGGCCGTTTTTAAAAGATATATTACACAACTATGTAACTGAATAATAAAAACAATGTACGTATGCTTCTGTTTGTCTATCTTCTAGAGAGACGGGCAAGATCTCTGAAGTGGTGATGCCCATGATCTGGTTTGGAGAGGTAAGACTGTGTGTTTGTGAGTGAGAGTGATGATGAGGGAGAAAGGCGCCACAAGATAACGCTAATTGGCAGAGGTCAGAGATTAAGAGCTCAAGGCCATACGATGTCCAGAAAAACATCCCTGAAGGGACGGTTTAGTCTAGGTCAGGGTTGCGCGAACTTTAGCATAACAAGGCTCCCCATATATCAGATATGGTAGATTCCAGCCAAGTCAAGGCAAGTCTCTGCTATCCCTAAGAAGACTGAAAACTGAAGTCTGCACGCCAATCCCCCATTTTTCTTCATTTAATAAGGTGACGTTTTGGGCAGCATGCATGGAGGGCCTGCTGCCCGAAATGTCACCTCATTAAATTAAGAAAAGAACGGCAGATTGGTGTGCAGACTTTATTTTCAGTTTCATGTACTGCACTCAAAAACTTTTTGAGATGAATGTGTGTGTTTTTTTCTTTATTAAACTCTGCTATCCATTAGAACACCCAGGCCCTGAGGCACAAACATGGCACATTTTGAACCCGAGACCTCTACTATTACTTTAGGTACATAAATGTAACGGAGGCCAACTAGCAGAGTGTGGCATGATAGAACGTTAGTAAACCTCTCTCCCGAAGCGTTATACAGTATCGGTAGCGCTGAGCTATCGGACTGTTCCTCTACCTCAGTGGTATAGAGCTTGAAAGTGACATCACTTCCCCCGATTTCATGGGACCTCAATGGCGTTTTTAGCAGAAAATGTTAGCATGTAATCCAATGGCGGTATTAAAATGATATTTCAAAATCCTTTGAATTGTGCCAGGAGCTCCACATATGTTGTTTCTGATATTTTTGTTTAATTTTTCCTGCGAAACACTACACGATTTAGAATGCTGTGTTTCTTCACATTTTTCTTGCAGACGGCCTTGGAACAAAATATCGAAACTTCTGCATGAATAATCTATATCTAGCCTCTTAAGCAGCATATTTGTAGCCCAGCACATATAATGACTGAAATCAGAAGATATTTACTCGCTACCATGTTGTTAGATGGTCAGCTTAGGTCCCATGAAATGCGGAACTAAGGGGCGGGACTTTCCAGCTCTATGGTGCTGTGCCTCCCATACCCGAACCAATGCGGTGGCGAGTTCGAGACCCGAGGGGGGTGCGGACTGCGTGCGGAACACCTCAGTTACATAAATCACAGCGCCACTCAGTTATTGGCCCTCTGACCCATGCCGGCCTCTCATCCTCTGACCCTGGACCTCTGTGTTGTATATATGTGTCTGTGTGTGATGCTGTGTTTGAACCTCTGTGTTACGTGGCGTCTCATTCCTAGTGTCTGTGTGATGCTGTGTTTAAACCTCTGTGTTTTATATGCGTTTGTGTCATGCTGTGTTTGAACCTATGTGTTGTATATGTGTCTACTCTGTGTGACGCTGCAGAGTGGCTACATCGATGGCCCCATCTTGAAGACGTTCCACACCAACCTGGTGGTGTTGCCGGCCATCATGGAGTATACGCAGTACATCTTCATAGGCCTGGGCCTACTCACCATACTGGGAGCCGCCATGCTCCTGACCTTAGACAAGGTATGCAATGCCACCGCAACGACGTCTGGGTTTCCTCATTATGTGTGTGTGTGTGTGTGTGTGTGTGTGTGTGTGTGTGTGTGTGTGTGTGTGTGTGTGTGTGTGTGTGTGTGTGTGTGTGTGTGTGTGTGTGTGTGTGTGTGTGTGTGTGTGTGTGTGTGGGTGTGTGTGTGTGTGTGTGTGTGTGTGTGTGTGTGTGTGTGTGTGTGTGTGTATGAGAAGAAGGGTGATGAAAAGAGAGAAATTCTCTCTCTCTCTCTCTCTCTCTCTCTCTCTCTCTCTCTCTCTCTCTCTCTCTCTCTCTCTCTCTCTCTCTCTGTGTGTTTGGCTCTCTCTCTCGCTCTCTCGCTCTCTCCTTGTGTGTGTGCTTGTGTTGGCTATTGTGGTACAAGTGTGTGGGCTTGGTGGAGGTGTCTTGCTAACATTTTTGGATGGGATGTGCAAGTGTGTGTGTTTGTGCGTGCGTGCGTGTGTGCGTGTACAGTATCTGTTGCTAAACAAGGGTAACTGTGAATGTCCACGGGTGGTATGAGGAGGTGTATGTCCAGTAACTATTTGCATGCCATGCACTCGGGCGTGCAAATATCTAACCAGAAGCACCAGGGCGGGAAACTACACACAGCACCAACACCCATTTGAAGGCATTTCAGTCAGGGTTTTATGATGTAATGAAACAGTCAAGCGTAGTTATTCAGCTTGTTCAGTTTTGACTTTTTACAGATGGTCCACATTTGCATTTTTTCCCTGTTATTTGCTGTGAGAAATAACTTTTTTTATTATATAAACTGTGTTTCACAGCGTCAGAAAAAATCCTTGGTGGAAAAGCAACAAGAAGGGGTTTGTTTTTTACCTCAAGGGCTTGACTTTTTAAAATGTTTTCTTAATGAATGCAGCGTCGTCGAACCTCCAGCATGTGCTTGGGTTATGCATTTATTCTTTAGACAACAAAAGTCAAAAGAAGGGACTGCGCAGGGCTGTTTAAACTAATTTCCTCTGACGGCTTATCGCGTGAAACAAAAACAACAGGGATTCAGCTTTTTTATTTTGCTTTCTTTTAATTGAAAGCATTTTGTCATGTTTTTTAAATTATATTTTCACATGATCAAAAAGTTCTCAGTATGACGCATGATGCTGAGACGAAATTCCAGAATGCCACTCCCCCACTTCCCCGATCGACCAATCGAATTGCTTGATTCTTGTCCACTGCATGCCACAAACCAATAACACCACCACACACAATACTAAATCCCTCCCCGTTTTGCACCGTCTGTCTAACCACAAATCACAACGGCTACTGTATCATCAATGTCCCTTGAATGTGCAAAGCTCGGCTATTGGCTCAGGTCGCACGCCGTAGCGACCTATCAACCAATCATGTCCGCCCTTCCCGCCCTCTGTGGCGCCTCAACGAGCTGTGGCTGTTTGTTCTAGGAGAAGGCTAATGGCTCAAAACACACGCCCAGAGACAATGACAGACAGATGGAGAAATATGTGCTGCACAACACAGGTGGGAACTGTCTTCCTTTAGCAGACACTCAACTTGATGTCTCTATCATCATACACCGACACACACGCACACATGCACACACACAGACACACACACACACACACGCACACACACACACACACACACATACGGACATACACACATGTACACACACGCACATGCACATGGACATACACACATACTTACACACACGGACACACACACATGGACACACGTGCACAAATTCCATTATGGCTACTCAAATAAACACTTGGGACTTGGCCTTGGGTCACTGATTTGGGTGAAGAGAGGTGTATGAGTCCCCTCCCTCCAGCTCCACCCACCACCCATTGAAACCCACCAGCCCAGGGCAGACATTTCTGAGCACAGAACAGTATGTACAGGTTGTTGCTGTGCTTCTGGTACAGCTACGGCCCAGACCTGGGCCTAACACGGGCCTAACCTGGGTCAAGGGCGCCGGAACGAGTTCTAAAGTGGTGGTGCATTTGTTTTTCTTCATTCTTTAGACTCTTTTTCCACTGCCGATTTTCTGGTAGGCCTACAGCTCGACTCAGCGCGACTCGGACGACACTTTTTGCTTTTCGATTGAGCTGTGTCGTGCCTAATCGAGAAGCAAAAAGCGGCGGCAGAGTCACGCTGTGTTGAGCTGTAGGCCTACCAGAAAATCGGCAGTGGAAAAGAGACGTGTATTTGTCAACAATAACAAAAGGTCTCGTGTAGGGAACCCAAAAGCGAGGATGCAGCACCCCCTTTCCGGCCCCTATGACCCGGGCCCCTGTATACAGCTCCAGGCTCCGCCGTATCATATGGTATCATATCACGGGTGTGTGTGCTGTGCACCCTGTTCACCCTCACTGCTAATGATGTCCCAATCAGCACTTCACCTCACTCTGATTTCCTGCACTCCTTTGTCATTTTGTTGGTGATATTTTCTTTGTACAGTTTTATTTTATTTAATTTTTTGGGGGGCTGTGAGACTCTCGTAGACATATACAGTGTGTCTTCTTGCCCCTGTTGGCTCTCCTTAGGTGAGTTTGGTGAGTTCTCCATTCATGTTTTTTTTTTTTTGGATGCCCTCTCCTTACATAATACTTCCACATTGTTGCCATACAAGCTATTTGAATTTCACACACACACACACACACACACACACACACACACACACACACACACACACACACACACACACACACACACACACACACACACACACACACACACACACACACACACACACACACACACACACACACAAACAATTCTATGGTAAGTAGGGGCCCCAATTCAAAAGAATAAATATTCACAAAAAATTGCCACTACTGTAGTTTAAAGTCTTAGGTTCCATATCGCTAGATGGTGAATAACAGCTATGTCTCAAGGGCCATTTGCAGCCCTTTAGGCCGTCTTATCCGGCCCCCTATATAAATGTAATGTTATGTTGCTTCACATGAAATATGACATGTTTTGTAAAGGAATCTTTAAAATTACATTGCAATACAATTAAGTTATATTTCAGGGGCTTAGTGAAGGTGGGGTCTGTTGTAAAGGTTGCCGCCTTCAATATGGGGGAAGGAGGAAAACCTGGTTTGTGTTCATAGTGCAGCCCTTGGTGGACTTTTACGACCCATGGATGAATTTGAAGTGGCCCCTCGAATGAAAAGGTTTCCCCACCCCTGATCTATAGTTCTTGGGGTCCCCAAGTAGCTGCCTGCCTGCCTAGCCTGGTGACGGATGTGCCTCTGTCTGCACAGAGCAAATCTTGCACATACTCACTGCAGCAAACATGAAAGCATGCCACCAACGGCGTGGGTGATTGATCACCTCCCTCATGTTTTTGGGTGCAGAGGTTAGTCTAGTGCTAGTCCGCAGGGATGTATGGATTACACACCTAAAGCTCTTTTGAGACTGAACAGGGCAGGGCAGGACAGTATTCCACATTTTTTGCTGCTAACTAGCGATGTTGCTAGTGTGTTGACAGCTGACCTTACTGATGATGCTTATGTTATCGTCATGGTTCACCGTCCTGGAAAGACCAACCATTTTTCATTTCCTATATGTTATCGTCATGGTTCACCGTCCTGGAAAGACCAACCATTTCTCAGTTCCTATCAGTACGAACCAACTGTCCAACTGGTTCCTGAACACGTAGATTATACGTGTCAGTTTGAGATTAGGGTCTGTTCTCTGCTCTCGGCTTGAACATGCTATACATGTTTTCTGTTTGTTAAACACCGTGTTTTGAGGAGGGACAAGACACTGGCAGCCAAACACGTGAGCTAATTTTTTGACCGACAGTGGTTTCCAACAATCAGAAGTTGAGTTGTGCGCAGCTAGGGTCACGCAGCCAGGGGAAAACAAAAATGTAGAAACCATGTATAAGAGAAGAAACTGGACTGTAAACTGGCTGCTTGTCCGATTGGGCCCTGTGTCCACTCAAGCCAAATGAGGTAACTACGAGTACTTTTTGTGGGAGACTTGACAATTGATGATATAATGCCTCTTTTGGCTTTTGTCGTGACTAAACATGTTGCTTTTTTTCTACTAATAATCACACCAATTATGCATAATGACCGCTTTTAAAGCATTTTCTAACCACATCAGTTATGTGTAATGACAGCTTTTAAAGCATTTTCTCAGTTTCCCATGATGACCGCTTTTTAAAGCATTTTCTCAGTTTCAGACCTCAGGCAGTTACTGCACTTTGACTTTGTAATGCAGTGCCAATGCCACGGTTCCTTGAAACAATAGTTTCCCCAAACCTGACTATGGTGACTTCAAAAGCCTCAAAGACTTCAAAGTGACTTGACCTTCAAAGAGTGTTGGTCTGGCCATCTCGGTCATCTCGAAAAGCCAGTTCTCACAGGTATTGCTTATTGCTTAGAGGTATTTCAAATTACTTGACTTGACTTGAATATTTCAGTTCACAGAGGTCGGGCTTGACCTGTCCTGCATCTCTGGAAAGCCTCTGTGTGCTATTGAACCTGCCATCCATCAGACCTTTAGCTTCCTTTGACCTAGATACCAGCAGAGCCAACGACAGAACTAGTTGGTCATTATCATCATTATGGCCTAGTAAACTAGACAAACCTGCTTAGCGGCCAAAACTACTTTAGCCAAGTAGTGAGTTGGTCTGGTACTGTTGCTCCGTGTACAAGATCACCCAGCCAAAGACCCAAAAGGACGGCAACAACCCCACCAAAGAGAGTAGATTGGAGTAAGATACTTCAGGGCTGTGCATTTCCTGGATCCGTGTGATGTCATGTGAATGCCCCTTTAGGACTTTAGAACTCCTGGGGGTATTTCAACAACATGGTTCAGTGGTAAATGGCTACCGTAAGTTAACCTACAGGAAGTGGTGAACTGGATAGCAGATGCAAGCATCTTCTATTAGAGTAAGATAACTCCGGACCATGCATTTCCTGGATACATGTGATGTCATGTGAACGCCCCTTTAGGAGACCTGCGGTTAGGAGACCTTTTGGAGGCTTAAGGTTGAGAATAGAGTTCCTTCGGCACTGTAGATGATGGTAGCGCAAATCTTATGCACGCCGTCAGCAAATGCCCCAGACAGAGAAGGAGTGGACAACGCCCCCTTAGGAGACCAAACTTGAGCACATTCTATTTGAGAACACTCCACAATCCTCTTTCTCTTATATACTCAATTTGACTAGGGTTGCCAGATGAGGCTGATGATTTCCAGCCCAAAAATGCTCAAAACCCACCTGGAGGCACTAAATCCCGCCCAATTCTATTGATTTCTATGGCCAAAATTTTTTTTCTGCTAAGTGCCATTTTTACCCGCAGACGGCCATCCTAAGCAGCCCAATCTGGAAACACTGAATTTGACCCCGCCCACTAATTACAACAGCCTCTGCTTCCTGAACCATCCGGTGCCAGACTGTGTGTATGTTTCATGTTGTAGTCTGGTTGTATTCAATACTGGGTGGTGCATTCGAGAGTGAAGTGAAAGTAGAAAGCCCACCTGGGAAACTCCAACTCCCATTGTGACACAGCACTCCACAGCACACAAGTGCACACTGCACACAACACAAATTGCACTTATGCCTCACCCGTGCAAGGGGTAAGCCCCCAATGGCGCCCCAAGGGAGCCATGTGGCTGGACGGTGCCATGCTCAGGGTACCTCAGTCATGGAGGAGGTTGGGGGAGAGCACTGGTTAATTATTCCCCCCACCAACCTGGCGGGCGGGAGTAGAACCGGCAACCTTTGTGCCACAAGTCTGACACCCTAACAACTTACCCATGACTGCCCTGTCATTACCCTCAAATGCACCCCAACGTAAGCATGCATCAAAATCAATTCGTTCCCAATCCATGAACGATCAAGTCTGTCTTGACTGTCATCGCCATACTTAAGTCACACGTTAAGGCACGTTGCCTCGCGATGCTTGTGTCTCCCATGTTAACAGATATGCACAGCAAATCTTGTGTAGTACATAACAGTTAGCAGATGCTTTTATCCAAAAGCGTCTCCCAAAAAGAACACAATACGACTGCAAGTGAGTACATCCTGCTGCAGCTGCTTGTGTAAACTCATAAAACATGTCTGTTGTCAAGAAGCCCCTCCAGGCAGTCAGACAGGTCCCAGTGGCCTCATGTCGACCACTCTACTCAGTCTATTGTTGTTAACAGCAGTGCAGATTTGATCAGTTCTAGCAAGTAGCTACTCATGATCTTTATCTACACTGTTATAGGAAACGTGTGCGTGTGTGTGTGTGCGCGTGTCTGTGTGTGTGCATCTGTGTGTGTGTGTGTGTGTGCGTGTTCATCTGCAAGTGTTTGTGCATTTGTGTGAGCAGCTGGAGCTTGAGACACTGTGTGGCATGGGGTGAGCTCCTGCTTTGTGCATTACTGGAGAGCAAGTAGTAGGCGTTCACTGTTGGGTATACTGTACTGTATGTGCACTGTGGGGTCCAGACTAATGAGTGTTTGCTTTTGTGTTCTGTGGCATGAGCAATGGCTTGGTGTTCAGTGCATTTTCAGTGCTTCTCTCTTTTTTTTGTCTTGCATTTTCAGCGGTGTGTATGGGTTTGCCTTACGCATATGTCCCGCAAGTTGAGAGGAGGGCTATGTTGTTTTTGTTACCAAAGACAAACATGCACACGAAGAGGACAGTTGTCCCGGGCCCCAGGGAGATCGGGGGACCCACAGTTGGGTCCTCATTACATTAGATGTATTGGGCTGGGGGGCCCTTTCAGACGACTTTGTCCTGGCCCTACACACACACACACACACACACCAGGGCTTGACACTAACACCCGCGAGCTAGCCAAATGCGGGTGAATTTCGGCGTTGGATAGAAGATACCGAAGGTTCACTGCTATGATGGTTAAGAAAATTATGGCTAGTGAAAAGGCCCAATGAGTCAGGAAAACCACTCGCCAAAATGGCTGGTAAGAGAAAAAACTTAGTGTCAAGCACTGACACACACACACACACACACACACACACACACACACACACACACACACACACACACACACACACACACACACACACACACACACACACACACACACACACACACACACACACACACACACACACACACACACCACAAGTAAAGGCCAAGGAAAAGATGATTGAAATTGGCTCAGGTAAGGCTGTTGTGTCCACATATCTGAGTAATTGCCCAGCAGGCCAGCTCAGGGACGCTGATCCTCAGCTCTGCCAGGATTCTAGAACTCAGGGCAGCAGACTGTCTTATTTACCAATTTACGATGTAGCGTGCATGCGTGTGTGCGTGCGCTTGAGTGCGCTTGCGTGCGTGCGTGCGTGTCGGTCAGAGACGAAGAAAGAGGGATTAGAAGTGTCCTTTCTTATTCAAGACATGTATGCCTGTGCATGCATGTATGAGTGTGTGTATGTGTGTATTTCGCACTGAGCAATGCATGCATATAGAGAGAGAGAGAAAAGTGTACTGTGCTCTAACAGAGGTGTACTTTAGATGTATGACGTTCATGATGCCTTAGAGTTATATCAAATCTTCAAGTTTCTTTTGTTTCAGACATGTAAAAGTTTTTGTCTTTTATCTGACATGTTTCGACTGGTCACATGGATGTTTAAGTGTGTGACGTGTTTGAAAACGGCTAATGTTGTGGAGGTGTGACCTCCCTGTCAATCTTGTCCTGGCTGTCTCACACCTGGACCGCCATCCTGAGGCTACACCTCTAATAGCAGGAGGTGTGACCAGAACAACCTGTCAATATTGACAGACCGGTCACACCGTCCTCCACAACATCAGGGACCTATACTACAAAGCTGGTTCAGGAGTAAACCTGGTTAAGTTGAGAGATTAATAATCAAATAGAAGAGCTTGGAGTCCTCATTTTCTTCAGAACACACATCACTCCAGGCTCTCCTATTAGACGATTTACTCCATAACTTAACCTGGTTTACTCCTGAACCAGCTTTGTAGTATAGGCTCAAGCTGTATTTGAGAGGTGTACTACTTTTCTGTGTATCTCACTCTTCTTTTTCACCCCCGCAGAGATGTGAGAAGAAGAAAGGCCTGTCCGATGACGCACAAGAGGAACCCGACTCGTCGTGTGTGAACGAACGCACCCCTCTTATTCAAAGCTGACTGAACCCTGCAATTCAAAACTGACTCAAAAAAAGAAAAAAAGAATGAATCCCTCTCTTTTTTCTTTTCTGAAAAACAAAAAAAAACTGCTGTGGAAAAGAGGTGGGACTGTGGTGTGGAGTACTGTACTGCGTGTCCCCCTCTATCCTCATAAGACCTCGGGAGAGAGAGACGTGCGACTCTTGTTGTGTTCATCTCATCAAACTTTGTTTCTCGATTCCCGCACGCCGCTGCACTCCCCTCCCCTCGACACTGGTCTTTGTTTTGCATCTGCCAAGCCCCCTGGATGTGACCTGGCGCCATTTATACGATCCTCCTCCTGCTCTGTTTTCTCTCCGGGGGGGGCCGAGAGCATTGGGTGGGGGTGTGAGCAGCACATGGACACCCCTCATGAGGCGAGCAGGCGACGCCACTACACTGCCATGTGGACACACAGGCTGCCACCTTGTGTTCACGTAGCTGGCCTGCATCATCGGTTACTTACACAGTATTACTGCACAGACACACAAACTCTCTCATTCTCACTTTCTCCGCCTCTTACACTCACACACACACACACAGCCTCTCTCTCTCTCTTTCTCTCTCTCTCTCGCTCTCTCTCTCTTTCTCTCTCTCTCTCTCTCTTTCTCTCTCTCTCTATCTATCTTTATCTATCTCTCTCTTTATCTTTATCTATCTCTCTATCTTTCTCTCTCTCTCTCAGCACTAAGTTACACTGCACTTCTGAAGAGTTCTGGATTGCCAGAGAATGAACTTTGAAAAACCTGGTACTGAGTCTAAGGACGGGCCTGATTCTGAGAGGCCGGGTCTGGTTTAGCGGTTCTGTGGGGTTACCACAAGGAGCCTATACTACAAAGCTGGTTCAGGAGTAAGCCAGGTCAAGTTAAGAGGTCAATCGTCTAATAGAAGAGCATGGAGTCCTCATTTTCTTCAGTACACACAGGACTCCAGGCTCTTCTATTAGATGATTTACTTCTTAACTTAAACCTGGTTTACTCCTGAATCAGCTTTGTAGTATCAGGCCCAAGGTCTTTCACTCCCTCACCTCGCAGAGCCCTTCACTCCTGCTCCACTTCTCTGTAGAGAGATAACAAGTCTGGACTTACTGCCAACTTATTGACAACACAAGACAACACAAGACAACAAACACAACGCTCCAGTTATCCTTCTGGACTTCAGTACTGTTTACATGCAAAGAATCCTGACTGACCACGGGCAGCAGCTCACGTGCCTTAACATGTTTTGATGTGTGTATATATATATGGATTGGGACAATGTGCACAAATGTGATGATTTCATAAATAGTAGTTTTATTATTTGTTTCATGATGAACTTGGAGTGTCATTTGTGGTTGAAATGTCAAGCCTGTGTGGAGCCATCAATGTGAAGAAACTTTTAAGAAACTAACTTTGGGGGGTGGGAGACCCCATGATTTGCCTTAAAATCGTACACATCTAGTAATTTGTAAAATAAGTGAATAAATAATAATGCATTGTTATAAAAAATTGAAAACGCAACTCAGTGTGGTGTTTGTTGTGGATCTGCTCTGCTATACATGTTTTTGTTTTGTTTTTTGTTTTGTTTATAAACATGGTAATGTGAGGAGGGGCAAGACACTGGCAGCCATCCACGTGAGCTAATTTCTTGACCGACAGCGGTTTCCAACAATCAGAGGTTGAGTCAGAGAGAGTAGATAGAGAGAGGTTCCATTGGACCATTGTTTCCGGGTTCTATTATTGCAAGGGGAAGGGGGGAAATCCCCCTTTAGGCAGACCTAAGGACTGTTCTATTCATTCTAGGAGCATTATGACACGCCCCTTTAGGCAGACCGGAACCTGGTCACGTTAGGTGCCCATAGAAACCTATTATGTTGGCATATCTCTATATACTTAAAGAATCTCTGGTTGAGTTGTACGCAGCCAGGGGAAAACAAAAATTGAGAACCCATGTATCGAGGTGTTGTGTAGTATGCCCTCTGCTGGCCATCAATTGTACGTGTCTGGATCAGGGATGGGCCACTTCCTTGAAAAGCAGGGACACATGACATGACCAGGCACTATAATTGGACATGAGAGAACAAAAATTGAGAACCCATTCCATTGCATTTTCAACCTGATGCCTTCAATAAACAATAATTGTTAATCTAGGGGCTGCACTGAGTGAGGAGGGGTCAGCTCTATGTTTCCACAGCTTATTGGTCCCACAGTTTATTCCTGCTGCTCCATGTTACACATTTTTAAGAAATTATTCAAATATACGCCCTATGTTCCACAACTCCGAGTAAACTAAGAGAACAATGCCTTTCTCCCTGCCATGGATCATGGGATCTACATTTGAATACATTCTTTGAAATGTGGGGACATGCAGCAGCAGGAATATACTGTGGTGGGATCAATGGGCCTAAAAATTGAGAGCATACAAAAAGTGTCTGTTTGTATGCACTCTGCACTCTGCTGAAGGTCTTGCACCGAAAACTTGCAAATTCAGTAAAGCCTTGCACAAAAAAGACTTGGAGTGTGCGGATTGTCACCTTTTTTGTCAGATAATCGTAGAAGCAACAAATAAAACCTTTAGACATCTAGTTTTATTCTATTTTTCCTGGTGGACACTGGCACTCACAGGCCAAAACCTACCCTAATAGAGGATTCATCTCTTCTGAATGATACAATGACACCTGTCCTGCATGTATCTGCGGTCTGGTTTACCACCTCCTGTAGGTCAGTGTTTGTTTGCGTGAGTGAGTGAGAGAGAGAGAGCAAGAGAAAGAGAGAGTGGGTGTGTGTGTATCTTCACTGATGTAAGGCTTTTTGCTATACTAAGATTTTGCGATACGTTTACTGCAATATGGAATGTTTATGTCTTACATCTAGGTGCGCTTTCAGACACCTTAATTTCCCTCAGGATTAATAAAAGTACTCTACTCTACTAACTCAGCCTAAAACCACTTAACATATTGTTGAAATACGCCCTGGAGGTATACCACTTGCTTGTATCACTCTCTTCAAATGCTCTGAATGAATAGCAATTCTCACACACAAGTGACAGTCGTGAGCATTGAATTGCACAGATGCAATCCGGCCCAAGTCCAGCCAACATTTAATTGAAAAAATAAAATGAAATGAAAATAAAAATTTAAATTTTATTGCACTGGAGAAATAGATTTTTACGGTTATAGTTTTTTCAGACTTGCTAACTGAAAATGCTGAGCGAACAGTGAACACCAGCGCATGTGTGAGTATATTTCTTCTATAGGCGTCTATTCCATCAACAAAAGAAAACAAACATCCACAAGAAGTTTTTTTTCCCACTTTCTTTATAAAAATCAAGTGCAAATTCTGGCAGTAAACACAAAAGCATTCGCAAGTCTTAAGCATGAAGCAAAAATGCAGAAAAATCTTACAACCACCTATGAGCTTCCATTATACACCAGATTTACACTCTTTAGTTGATTAAAAAAAACCTTCAACATAACTTATTTGGCTTCCTAATTTGAAGAGGTGGATAACGTCAGTCAAGGAAGGCCTTGGACTAACATAAATCGTCCAAGATCAGAGAGTCTCTGTAGATGTTGACATGACCTCTGATAACTTGTATCCTCATGTTGGTCTTGATGCTCGCACTCTCAGAAGTCAAATGATCGAGTGACTGTTCAGAAAACTTTCTTCAGTCCTAGGGGCTCCATCTACACACACACACACGCACACACGCACACACGCGCACACACACACACACACTTAGACATACATGGGCACGTGTGTACACCTCATATGTGCACAAACATACTTAGACATACACGTGCACATGTGCACACCACACGCACAAACGCACACCATACCGCATGCACACACACTGTACACACACGTACACACACGCACGCAGGCACACGCACACACACACGCGCACACGCACACACACGCGCGCGCCACTCCCTGTAGTCTAGTCTAGTGTGCCTTGGCCTTGTGCTGCAGGAGGTGTGTGAGGAGGTCGTAGAGCAGGGCTGCCAGGAGCAGCATGGCGGTGGAGGAGAGCGGCCCGCAGGAGAGCGCGGCGGCCAGCAGGTAGAGCAGGAGGCCCGACAGCAGCGTGCGGTAGCTGGCCAGCGTGCGCAGGCTGAGGCGGGGGTGAGCGTGGCGCTCCAGGAGGCGCCGCGTGGCCGGGCTGCGGCCGCCGGATGTGGATGCAGACGAGGAGGAGGACGAGGAGGCGGAGGTGGCGGAGGCGTTGGTCAGGTAGTGCTTGCCGATGCGGCCCAGGACGTCGGGACGGGAACACAGCGCCTCCATGTGGTTGCCAAACTGAACAGCAGGAAAATGGGGGAAAAATACATGTATTGTTTTTTCACAAAAAAAGGGATGTTTGGGTATAAGGTGAAATGGATTTTGAATCCAGCCATGAAACCATAAAAGACAACAAAAAGAATTTTAAGTGTGTGGACGTCTCACTCCTAAATACATGTATTGCAAAATTATGGATATTTGGCGTTCAGGTGAAATGGATTTTGAATCCAGCCATGAAACAATTAAAGACAACAAAAAGGATTTCTCACTCCGAAAACAACACTACAAACAGATCATATTCAGCTAAATACCAATACCTACCCTGTTGTTTACAAAGGAGGACACTTGGTAGAGCACGCGCACGAGGAAGGCATTTTCGTAGCTCCTGATTGGTTGAAGTTCTGGGTCTCCTTGGTACTCGATCTCGAATCGGCGAAGGCCGTTGATGATCTGCAACACAATAGCAGAGATTGAGATGAGAGTAGAAACAACATATGATTTGTAAACCCAGACCCAGAAAACAATCTATCTGAATAGTTGTAATGAAGGATCAAGGCTGAAAAAAAGTTTATAGTATATGTGTGTGTGTGTGTGTGTGCATTGGTATGTGTATGGTGTTGACTGTGGAGGACATGCCCAATGCAAAGGTGTGTTTGTGTGTGTGTGTGTGTGTGTGTGTGTGTGTGTGTGTGTGTGTGTGTGTGTGTGTGTGTGTGTGTGTGTGTGTGTGTGTGTGTGTGTGCGTGCGTGCGCAGGGGTGATGGTGAAAAAAAATCCTGAGCCTGAACTTTTTTCCCTGCTCTAACGACGACGACGACAAGATACTGCATAGTGACGTAGCGTAGGCCTATTTTGACACATTTTTCAAACATTTAATAGCCTGTGTATGACCATTAGTCAAGCCTGATAGTAGAAGAAAACCCTGAACCTGTAACACTTTGTGAGATAAGAATAACCTAATGGCTAATTTATTATCAATGTTTTTATTTTTTGCAAACTCTGACAAGCCTGAAATACTGTCAGTCCTGGTGTGTGTGTGTGTGTGTGTGTGTGTGTGTGTGTGTGTGTACAAAGATGGTGCAGAGCAGAAGCATGCCACTGAGGGCCACTTGAATCCTCTGCCCATTGAAATGGCTTCCCTGCATCCTTGAAGTACATGATAAATGTCCGCAACACTGTTAATGCTCTAAGTTATTTTAATGGCACAACGTTTCGTACATTAGTCCTTCTTCGAGTTGCACTCAAATTCCAGAACGTCGTGCCATTAAAACAAATGGGAGCATTAACAGTGTTCCGGACATTTATCATTTACTTCAGTTATTTCTGTTTTGTCCAGCACCTGTGCCATTGATGAGCACACATTCTCTGCCTTCTTACCTGCATGTTTGTTTGTTTACATTTATGGCCAAATATGCAACTGTGGCTATTTCATGGCCAGTACAGGTAATAGAATTTGCTTCAAATTAAAAATCAACAACAATATAAATGATTGAATAAATGCATTAAATAAGTTTGGTCACATCAATACATTTTAAAAAGTTCAAAACCTTTAAAGGTGGGACCTTATTAAAAATACCAAAAATAGTGTCTTCTTTAAAAAACTGTTGTCTTTTCCTTCTGAGAGCAGGGCAAGTTAGAATATGCTTAATTGATAAGAGATGTCCACAAAAATCACAGAGGGGAGGTTCACTTCCAGTTTCTTACCTGCATAAGTAGGTGTGTGTGCGTGTGTGCGTGTGTGCATGTGCACATTCTCTGCTTTCTTACCTGCATCCTGCCGAGGTCAGTCAGCACGGGGCCGTTCTCTCCCAGGATGCAATCTGGCATCTGCTTGGAGTTGTCGTCTTCAGTGGCGGCCACACTGGCCATCAGCTGGGTCAGCTGACCCGCATTCAACTACAGCAGCAAAACATACATACATACATATATTTTTAAAAATATATTTTAGGGCTTTTTTGCCTTTATTTGAAAGGACAGTTGGAGATGGTGACAGGCAGCGAGTGGGCGAGAGAGATGGGGAACAATTGGCAAATGACCCAGGCCGGAATTGAACCCGGGTCGCCGGTGTAGTAACACAGTGCCCAACCGTTAGGCCAAGACAGGGCCAGGAGCAAAACACATGAGGTTACTTTTACATGCACTTGTAAGGGTTAATAAAGAGCATATAATGCGACTAAGATTGTTTCTTTTCTCAGTGTGCAACGTCGAAAAGCCGAAACGTGTCTGTCCACTAAAAAAATAAATAAACATTTGATGCAAGCTGCGCCCTTTTCTGCTGAATTGTAAGAGTTGTATTTGGGCCAGCATCTTTAAAATGACGAAGGAACGCTGAGTGAAGCCTGCTACATGCTACCTGCTATAATTATCAAGTAAAGTCCTGCTGCCACTCACCCTGAAGATCTGGCAGAGGGCGTCCAGCGCCTTGTCCAGGAACTCGTGGGTCTTCTTGACGTTCTCGGGGCCGCCCAGGTCGTCCGCCTCGCTGCTACCGGCGCCAAAGGCACCGCCGCCCATGCCGGGCTCCGAGCCGCCCACCCCGAACCAGGACAGGAAGGAGTTGTTGGCCGCCACCTCCGCCGAGTGGTCCGAGATGCGCTTGGCCGTCTGCCGCGCCTGCGCAATGATCTGCACCAGCTTCAGCACCTGATGAACGAGACGGGATTAAGGTACATATTACACTTAAAGTGATACTGTCCCATTTTACACCTCCCCTTGAGTTAAGTAATAGGACTTTACCATTCTCCTGTACTTTCAACCATTCTCGGGGTATGGCAGTGCAAATTTTACCTCCATGCTAGCAGTTAACATTGAGTCCTATGAGACCAGCTCGCGGCTAACTGGTCTCATAGGACTCAATGTTAACTGTTAGCTTGGAGGTAAAATTGGTCATAACTAGAAAACGGTTGAAAGTACAGGAGAAAGCCAATACCCTATTATGTAACTCAAGGGAAGGTGTAAAATAAGCTTATTTCCAAAAATGGGACAGTATCACTTCAGCTATATTGACATACAGCACATTACTCGCTTCTTGCTCACTCTCAACACGCTCATGGAATGTTCAGTAAACGTTCCCGCTACCAATGCAAAAGCGAGAAGTACATGACAGAATAAAAAGTAAAAAAAAAAAAACACACCCACATGTAATTGTGGTATTATATCGAGATACATATTATACTTATCATGATATAAACCAATCAATATCATGATATATGTTTTTCCCCTCTCACCCAGCACTACACCCATGTTTTTTTTTTATCCTTTATTTATCCAGGATTGTCCCATTGAGACTAAGAGACTTACAAAAAAACACATTAAGAAAAATAAGCTTACATAAAACTATATTATGACATAAAAGGTGGCCTATATGCTGCATGACACACATGGCCAGAAACAATGACACTCGTGTGTGTGTGTGTGTGTGTGTGTGTGTGTGTGTGTGTGTGTGTGTGTGTGTGTGTGTGTGTGTGTGTGTGTGTGTGTGTGTGTGTGTGTGTGTGTGTGTGTGTGTGTGTGTACTGTGCGTAGCTGTGACTCACAGTGGCGCGCAGCTCGGGGCCAAACATCTGCTTGTACTGGCAGTCCTGTCCCTCCAGGCTGTACACGTGGCTCTTCACCTTGAAGACGGTGTCCGTGGTGACAGGTTGCCGTGCCGACAGGAAACTGCCGCCGTGCGAGGGGGTCAGGGCGAAGACGCGGTGCTGCCGGTGGTGCAGGAGCTCGGGCTCCAGGAACAACTGCTCCGCTATAGAGGAGAGGAAGAGGAGAGGAGGAGAGGAGAGGAGCAGAGAGGAGATGAGAAGGGAGGAGGGAGGAGAGCAGAGGAGAGGAGATGAGAGGAGAGGAGAAGGGAGGAGAGGAGAGGAGAGGAGAGGAGAAGGGAAGAGAGGAGAGGAGAGGAGAGGAGAGGAGAGGAGAGGAGAGGATTTGGGGCAGGGGTCAGCAAAGAGAGGAGAGGGGGTTAGATGATTTGGTAGAGGGGTCATTAAGTGTGGGCCCGAGCCAATTGTTTTTTACAACAAGGGCGATGCGGACCAGCCATTTTGTTTTCAATACGATCACACACGCACGCACACACACACACACACACACACTACTGATCAGACCTGTCCATCAAGTAGGATAAACGGGCTGCAAGGAGGCATGGAGAGGAGAGGAGATTTCAGTGTGTACTGTCAAGTTGTTAACAGGTAAGTATAGGGTTGCCAACTGCCTTCTTCATTATGTCGGGGGTCTAGGGGTCCTCCCCCGAAAATGTTTCTGCTAAATACGGAACACATACTTTTATTTATAAAAATACGGGACGATTCCGTATTTCTAGTTAAGCAAGAGTCAGATACAGTTCCCAAAAGAGCCACATATGGCTCCCGAGCCATAGGCTCCCTACCCCTGGTCTACAGGAACAGCTGCTCTGATGGAAAGGGAAATGCAAAGATACTCTGCAGCTCAGGTATTGCATATACTGTATAAAAAAAGACATGGATTTAAGTGAGCTCCTTTCAAGTTTGTCTTTAAAGTGGCCAGACCTTTCTGGATCATCTCGGCCAGGTTGGGCTGGGAGAAGACCTTGGCCACCCTGAAGACCATCTGGGCGTTCTTAGGGTTCACCAGGTCAGTCCGCACGGCTCGGTTCAGGAAACCCTGGAACAGCTTGGAGTACATCAGCAGGTTCTCCTGCACAAACGAGGCCCTGAGAGAGAGAGAGAGAGAGAGAGAGAGAGAGAGAGAGAGAGAGAGAGAGACAGAGAGAGAGAGAGAGAGACAGAGAGAGAGAGAGAGAGAGAGACAGAGAGACAGAGACAGAGAGAGAGATGTGAGAAGGAGCGCGTTTTCTTGGGCAAGCAAGTCTACTATACTTGCATAAGAAGTTGGGTCTGGCCTCGGACAATGCCCCGATGCCCTGAAACCGGCAGACCAATCACAACACAGCAGACTTGATTTGATTTGTTTTGAATCTTTGGATGCAACGTGGACAGGGTTTTGAGGGAGTGACGACAAAGCGTTGGCCAATAGGCACAGACACAGTTTGAAAAACAACGGGTTGTTCCCATCAACAATCTTCCGATGTCTCA
The DNA here is from genome assembly GCF_034702125.1 of Engraulis encrasicolus. Lineage (NCBI taxonomy): Eukaryota > Metazoa > Chordata > Actinopteri > Clupeiformes > Engraulidae > Engraulis > Engraulis encrasicolus. The sequence continues at coordinate 6,948,891 of NC_085867.1, read as the reverse complement.
TTGATCGGGCCCAGACTAAATATTCACATAAATCTCACATTTAGTCTGGCTTGTCAGGCTAAGCCCAACTGGGAAATGCCAACTGCCATTGTCATTGTGACCGCACTCGAGCAGGCAACCTTTGGGCTACAAGTCTGATGCCCTAACCGCTTACCCATGACTACCCTAAATACAGACCTGGTTAACTTTCAATCTGTTGACATAGGTCATTTGAATGCACTAAAACCACATTAAGATTGAATGTCCAAGATAAGGGTCATCTGATGACTAATAAAACCATAATATAAATTATTTTGATCTCTGCGGAAGTTATTTGCTAACGTTTGTGGCACGCTTCAACTACTTCCAAGAATCAGATAATCTGCAACTGCTTCTAAGAAACAATCGATAAGAATAACTAAATGACTGTGTAATTAGTACAACGTTTTCTAGGAACGGAAAATAAAAAAAGGGAGGAACAATGTGGTGCCACACGGATGCCTATTTTCTGTTGTTTATTTTTTCAGTGCAATCAGACTAGTCCTCCTCGAGGACTCTATTTTTCAGTGCAATCAGACTAACATTTCGACATGCGTCTTCATCAGACATCCGTGTCTCACCAGATAATAATACGATAGTATATCGGCCCTAAAAATCGGCAAGTCACACCTGGCCATCGGTTGCTCTGACTGCTAAGTAGCTATATAGGCATCAGCTTTTGAAAAAAATCCATATGGGTCGGTCGGTCTCTAGTCGCTATTACAACCAAGGCCCTAGATTAACTTTTTTCACCACCAGCCAAAATGGCTAGTAGAAGTTAATCTTACTAGCCAAGCACAATCTCACCAATGGGTCAATGTGGCTGATAAGTTGGTCTTTTCTACTAGCCAAACTGAAATTTCACCAGCATTTGGCCACTTTGTGTGTCTTAACTTAAAGTCCTGATTCCAACCATCCCCAATAGAAGTGCAAGTAGGCCGTGCTGGCTAGATTACCACTTGTCAGGAACACTCCTGATCTGTCCATCTGCTGCAGGCTGAACCTTCTCTCCTGTGTACCTCCACGGCTGGATGTAGCTCAGCCACGTCTCCAGCACCTAGAGGGAGAGAGAGAGGGAGAGGGAGAGGGAGAGAGAGAGAGAGAGAGAGAGAGAGAGAGAGAGAGAGACAGAGAGAGAGAGAGAGAGAGAAGGAGAGAGAGAAGGAGAGAGAGAGAGAGAGGGAGAGAGAGCAAGATAGATAGATAGATAGATCGATAGAGTGCAAGATAGAGAGAGAGAGAGAGAGAGAGAGAGAGAGAAAGTGAAAGTGAGAGAGGGGAGACGGAAATAAATATATATATAAAGAAAGAAAGAAAAAGAGTGAGCAATGAATACAGGGTTTCTGCACATTTTGGATCACCAAATATAAGACTTTTTAAGACAAATATAAGACCTCTGATGATAAAATATAAGACCACCGCTCGGGGTGAGGCATTGCAATATTGCTAATGTTATTAGTTTGCATTGCTATAATGAAATGTAGGCCTAGTACATAATTATATATAATAAACAATATTATATGACTACTGTGCTTTTATAGTGTAGCCTAGGGTAAACACAGTGTAAGCAGTAGCAAGGTGTAACTGATCTGTAGGCCTACAGACACCATGCATGCATATGGTCAGTTAATTGACAACTGGCATTTAATTGAGGGTCCCACGCATGTTTTGACGGCCTATGGAGAAATCCGATGAATGTTCATGAAATGCCTTTAAATGTACACATTAAAAATGGCTCAACAATTCATCATTTCTGATGGATAAATAGTTGAATGCACTTTGCTATTAGGAGAGAGGACACCTGGTGTCAAAAGGGTTAAATGTATGATTACTCTGAGTGCCGTTCCTCTCCAGCTCGCTTTATCAGAGACGGGTAGCAGAAGCAAGCCTTCTACTTGAGCTTAGCCTGTCTGTAGTTTGTTGTTCTCTAGATGGGAGCAAGAAACAGCGCACAACTTGGAAGCGATTTCCAGCATGTCCATAACAAGCATTTAGCGCGTTTACCGTTGCCCATCTGGTTACCGATTTGGACATTACGCACCTCGCCAGATCATTGGCGTCGTACATATTCTGTTACTCATCCGATTTCGTATTGCCTCGCGCTCACTTCCTCATGCTGCCATCATGTTAACGAAATCATTTTGCATTTGACAGAGGCCTCAAATAGCCTGTCACGTATCTAGAGGCGATTTTGAAAGTGTATGCTATTGCATGAAGGAACATTTATTTTCGAATACGGTCATAATGAACTTAATTAAATGAACCCTTTACATTTAGCAAACGCTTCTACCCAAACGCGAGGGCATGGCTAACATGCTTACGATAGACATTTAAAACTTACACTCAACGACTGATTAGGCTATGCGTCCTCCTGACACAGTTAACATCAAGCTTCATATTCCGACGTTGCTTTGGATAGCAGCTAACCGTTTTATTTCTTGTCCTCAATCCACATTACACTGAACGTGCATCTATCTACCCATCTCGATTCACGTTCATATTTTTTCGACCACTTTTTCGACTGTTTCTACTAGAACATGCAAGTAGGCTAGACGCTGCGCCCACAGGTCTGCGGCTGCCCCCCGCTGTGTGGCCAGCGGGCTGCGCTGCGCCACAAACACAGATCAATTTCATCTACTTTTCCGCATCTTGATAAGGGACGTATGCCGGTTAAATAAGGTTTATAGCGTCAAAAAATAGACCTTTTTTCTTACACTCAAGCTACCCAGATGAAATATAAGACCTCCCACGTAAATATAATACCACACTTCCAAAAAATGGCGAAATATAATGCTTTAGACCTTAAAAAACAAATATTAAAAGTAAGACTTTATAAGACTTTTTAAGGATCCGCGGATACCCTGGAATAGATAGAGGAGAGAGAGGCAGAGACAGAGGCAGTGAAAGAGAGAGAGAGAGGCAGAGAGATGGAGGCGGAGTGTGAGAGAAGCACCCCCAGGTGTGAGACACTTCAACTCGAGGTGGGGCCATCCAAAACTGAAGGAGTCTCGCATGTAAAAGAATCATAAGCACATTCTCCCGTCCACTTACGCGCCTTTCTCTTTACGCACATTAAAGGGCTGTATTGAGGTCAATGTAATATTGCATTTGATGTCTTCTTGGGTCGCATTTTGAACCTTTCTTTTCCACGGTATGTGTTGTTGACGCTCTGAAGTACCGTGAGCCCAAATCCAAATTCAATTTGCAGTTCTTGGTCCCATTTCTAACTCAGTTCCATGTGAACATTCTAGGCTACATTATCTGTGCCCAAAAAACATGACAACCTGCCCAGGGCATGTTCTCATATCAGTAAACTTGTAAACAAAAGCAATACATGAATCCGTATGAGGATCATTTCATATTTGTGTTCATGGACTGCAACCAACACCTCAACCTCATTGCACCTTGCGCAAGAGGACAAGGCACGTCAGACCATAATGCTGTTCCAGTAGTCTGCAGCCAGGCAATATAGTCCTATTCAAAAACAACCTTCACCATTTTAATTTTGTTATAGCCATGTGAAAGAAAAGCTTTGTATTGCTCCTCAACTCCTCAAAATTTGTAATAGTGCAGATATTATCGTGCAGATATTATAGTGCATATGTCCATGTATTACACTTTCAATTTTCAATGGGTTGATACCCGAAATACAAAGCCATTATCAAACACTAAAGAGTAAGATGATTCCAGCCCGTGCATCCCCTTTAGGAGACCTGCGGTTTGGAGACCTTTGGAGGCTTCAGGTTGAAAATGAATGAAGTTCCCTTGGCACTGTAGATGGCGGTAGCGCCACAGACAGAGAAGAAGAAGAAGGGGACAACGCCCCCTTGTGACACCAAACCAGAGATTCTTTAAGTACATCTCTCTACTCTCTCTGACCAAACTTGAGCACACTCCTTTGGGTCGGCAGCGTTTGAATCACCTTACTCTACTAAGAAAATCTTTGATGATACATGACCTACCGCTCTGAAGGAGGCGTCCAGCGGCCAGTGGCCAAAGCAATGCTGCAGGAAGACATAGAGCTTCTGCTGGACAAACCGCTGCACCACCACCCTGGGAGCATGGAGGAAACAGGAAGATAACAGTCACTTCAGCAATGACGCTTTTTTTTAACCAGCTGTACTACTTTGCTTTTGCAGAACAAACCACTGCAGCACCACCCTTGGAGCATAGAGGGCACAGGAAGATAACAGAGCTATATTACAAATAGTGTTTTATTTTTCCACTGATATTTCTGAGGGAAGGAATCAAAAGATATGTTTGTTATACAGAATGAAATATCTCTGTGAAAAGATTCAAGTGAGGTGGAAAGCACCACTACTGACCCTGGAGCATAGAGGGAACTGAAAGATAACAGAGTTCGAGTACAAATAAGGTAATTCCAGCTGAAATCAGCAGATTTAGGAACAAAATCTCCCATTTGACTTCCTCCTTATTTACAGATTTCTTGTGAAAAAAAAATGCACAGCTGTGGACATGATCTATTGTATGAGATTAAACAATTCTGTAAAATGAATCAAGTGCTGTGGAAAGTAGGTTGTAGTGTATTTGTGCAGTGTAGTCCATCCTGACCACTGTGTGAATGCGGTGTAGACGGAATAACACATTCAATGTTTGAAATACACTGAAATGATTTACTATCGAGTTGCATTACACTGGAGTGCAGACAACTACAAAACTAAAACGGGTTACAGCAACACTATGCATACTGCATTTCTGTATTCAGCACTTCAGCATTCTGTATGTCAATGGAGATTTGACATGAATGTAATATTAATTATTATTATTAAGTATTCATTTTCCTCGAATTTCAGCCTCTTTTCCACAAATGACATGATTTATTTCTCAAAATGTCTTTGTTACATACATGCCTGAAGGCAAGCCAACACCTGGGCTTATAAGGTGAAAGTAAGTTAAACCTGTTTGTGTGTGTGTATACCTCTTGAACTCCTCCAAGAGGGTGGTGTGTGCGTGTGTGTGTGTGTGTGTGTGTGTGTGTGTGTGTGTGTGAGTGTGAGTGTGTGTGTGTGTGTGTGTGTGAGGGTGTGAGTGAGAGTGTGTGTGAGAGTGTGTGTGAGAGTGTGTGTGTACCTCTTGAACACCTTGAGGGGGTTGGCGTGGGAGTGTCAACATGCGTGTGTGCATATGTATGTGTATATTTATGTGTGTGTGTAGGCATGCATGTGTGTACCTCTTGCACGTATGTGTGTAAAGGTGCCGGTATGCTTGCTGCAAGATACGCGAGCGCGTGCACGATTCGTTCATGAACGCGTTAACATGCGTATTTAATGTCAATTTCGCGCGCGTTGGACACGGCAGCCAAATGCGTGCGTCAGGTGCAATAGGCTATCTTCAAACTCGCTGGGGGCGATCGTAAGATAGACTGCGCAGTTCCACGCGTGTGCTTGATATGAAAACGACAATGGCAGCAACTTTTAAGAGCGTCTCATTGAGTTTGTCCGCCAGTATTTTGCGTCTTGGTCAACTGCTTTTGAAGCAAGCATGTGATGCCGGTTGCTCGCGGTGACGCGCGTAATTTACAGCTCACAGCAAGCATACCGGCACCTTGACTCCTCGAGGGGGCTGGCGTGGAGTGTGTGTGTGTGTGTGTGTGTGTGTGTGTGTGTGTGTGTGTGTGTGTGTGTGTGTGTGTGTGTGTACCTTTTTAACTCCTCGAGGGGACTGGCGTGGGAGTGTGTGGGAGTGTGTGTGTGTGTGTGTGTGTGTGTGTGTGTGTGTGTGTGTGTACCTCTTGAACTCCTCGAGGGGGCTGGCGTGGGAGTGTGTGTGTGTGTGTGGGGAGGGCGATGGCGAGGAGGTGCTGCTCTGCTCGGGCTTCAGGCTGCTGGAGAAGGCGTGGAGGTGCTTCACCAGGAGACGCACCACCAGCACGTGCTCCTCCGTAGGACTGAACGGCTCCTGCTCACATACGCAACACACACACACACACACACACACACACACACACACACACACACACACACACACACGCAACACACACGCAACACACACGGACACGCACGCACGGACGGACGCAACACAACACACACACGAATGTACAGACAGACGCAACACACACACACACATTCACACACAGACGGAACACACACACACACGGACAGACAGACGGAACACACACACGGAAAGACAGAACAAAGACACATGGACGAACGAATACACACACCCAAGCATTCATAAACAGATGTGTACACACACAGACACACACACCAAACACGAATAAAAGGACGAATGGACACAAACACACACACACACAAACACACACACACACACACACACACACACACACACACACACACACATACATGTGTATACACACACACACACACACACACACAAACACACACACACACAAACACACACAATAAGGACTCTGTTCTGCATGCAGACAAATGTATAATTTCATTTAAGAGTATGTTATATAACTTACAGAATATCCTGTATTCATCGCACTAATCTAACTATCTATTCACTGTGAATAGTGACACACAAACCCAAAACATTACCAAGACAGTTGTGCAATGAAAACATCTCTCCATATTCATTCATCCTTCTACTCCTTAATGTAAATATGAAACTACATGGATGCTGTGCAATTTTTACGGAATAATAGGTGAACAAAGACAACCTTAGAGGAGAGAGGAGTTTGCTACATGGATTCCCAAATACCTGAGAGCAGGGTAACATCGGTGGGGAGGTAGTTTTGGATAGGGTGTGTGCACATCCAAAAACACTTTTTTGCAGGTGCCAGACAAAAGTGTCAAACAGTGTAAGGAGGAAGGTCTGCACCCTGCCAATAAGCATATATGCCTAATGAAGATCAAGGGTGATCGAAATGTTCCTTTTTACTCAACAATAAAGTTTATTTTTGGAGCTTATTGGTATTGTGCAGACCTACATCCTTCAACTAACAGTGGTGGGGAAACGACACAATGCACATTCGACTGGCTACATAATACTGCACTATGTAGTACATACTGTATGCTAGTGTTAACAAACTATACACCGTGTTGTACACACTGATCCCCTGTTATAATAACCATGGTCTCCCCATTCAATATGAATTATCTATTACATGCCACAATGAATTAAATTCAAAATATAAATATAAATAGCAAAGGCATGTTCAGGTTTTTAATTATCAAACAACATGTTTTGTACATGTTTTCAGCGCAGATCACGGATCTTTATCCACCGTGATGACTCTGGAACATAATTACCATGATGAACAGGGGATCACTGTGCGTGACGACACGTTATATAGTACACAGTCTAGAGCCTGTCTGCAAATCGCATTCTAAATAAGCCCCTGAGAGCATCGTGAAGACGGTGAGATTGGCGACGTAAGATCCCCTGCTTGTTAGACAGCATTAGTATCTCAGCCCCTTTAATGGCGTTGGGTCTTCACCGCCTTGTCCAAACCAATAAACTAGATGGGCGTTTGCTAAATGAGATTTTTCACTGCCGCATTCTTCCTTCTTCACCACCTGCCCCAACGCCAACGTAAACATGAAACACTCAAAATCAAGCTCAAGTAACCAGCGCGTTTCACTTTAGACAAGTTATACAGCCAGATAGGGATTCAACATGAGCAACTTTGCAGGTCTTTGTGGCTAACTAGGGGGCAAAAAAAAGAAAATATGTATAATATTTCTTTTCCATCATGCACTTAAAAAGTAACCGACATGGTCTTCAGATACAATGATACTTCTGAAAAATATAATGAATACAAATTGAAATAAAAGTGGTAAAACACCACAACCCCACAATTACAAAGGGTCCCCCCAACGGTCTTCTCCACAGCTAAAGAAGGTCTTGTAATTGTAAGGTGGCAGTTTTTCCCATGTCATCTCTGGATGAGGTGCCTTTAATGAAGGCACCTGCGCCCACATTGGATAAAAGTATCAGCTAAGTGTGATGTATTGCAATGTATCCCTAAGATCACTGTGCACTGAGCTAAGCCTGATGCCACTATACATACATTGATTGTTTGGAAACTGCTGTCAATCAAAAAAATGTGCTCACATGGTTGGCTGCTTAGCATCTTGCCCCTCCTCACATAGGGAATGTTTGTAAACTGGAAACGTAAGTATTTGGACACAAGGAGTGCGTTGCAATATGCGACCTTGCCTCCTCCACTTGCGCTTGTCTCCTCGTCTCGCCTTCTGGCCCCTCCTCCGTGGAGAAAACGATAAAGTTTCCCAGCGGTCAGCCTAGCCACAACAACTTTTGAGGGACTGTTTTTTTATTCACCATCCCAATTGCAAATGAGAAAAAGACTCTACAATTGAGCTTTTGCAAGTATTGAAATATAATGCTGTTGTCAGTGATGTCATCATGACATATTACTTCCTGGTACGAGGAGAGAAGCAAGTGGAGGAGGCAAGTGGAGGAGGCAAGGTTGCATATTACAACGCACTCAAAATCTACCTTTACTCACTTGGCAACAGTACATAGATGGCCCATTTAATACTACTGGTCTAAGCCTAATGGCCCTCCTCTTGACTGTTCCCCGGGTGTGGCATGACACAGGGTGGCACAGGTGGGGTGAAGGTTGAGGTACTTGGACACTATTACACCTACTGCACACATACTTTACTATACAACCCACCCACCCACCAACTTCTTATCAGTGATGGCACATTTGATATTACTGGTCTAAGCCTAACAGTACTCATCCTCACGGCTCACCAGTTGGTGGTTGGCATTGCGCAAGGTGGGTGAAGAAGGTGAAGTAATTGGACATGAGACCTACAGTCACCACTTGTTAACAGCGATGGCATTTTTGATATTCCTGCGCTAACCTAATGCCAGTTCTCCTGACTCTTGCCCCGGTGTAGTGCAGGGTGAAAACTGGACAAGTACAAGTACTTAGACATGGAGAGCAACAGTAGTACAGTCCTCCACCTGTTAACAGTGGTGGCGCCATGATGTTACTGTGAGGTTGGTAGGGGGAAGTGATTAACCAGTGCTCTCCGCCGCACTTCTCCCTTGGGGCGCCATTGGGAGGGCTGCCCCCTTGCACGGTGGGGTGAGTCATAAATGCAATTTTGTTGTGTGCCCTGCAGTGTGTACTTGTGTGCTGTGGAGTGGTGTGTCACAATGACAATGGCAGTTGGAGTTTACCAGGTGGGCTTTCACTTTCACTTTCACTAACACGTGTCACTACGCATGGTAGTACTGCGCCCCAGGTGTGGCAATGGCACAGGGTGGTGCAGGTGAGGCGCCAATGGGCTTTGTTTGAAACGCCTGGCAGGCTGAGCGTCTGACTAAAATGCATCCTTGACTTATGAAATGGCGGCCATTTTTGGGAGTTGGAGTTTCCCAGGTGGGCTTTCCCTTTCACTTTCACTTTCACTATCACTAAGCCTGATGGATGGCACTGTTCCCCAGGTGTGGCATGGCAGGAGGCGTGAAGGTTGAGGTTTAAAGTACTTGGTGGTAGGTGTGGCGGCTCCCTATTCATATATGTACAGTTAAGTACAATTTAAGACCAACAGTACAGTCCTCCACTTGTTAACAGTGGTGCCGTTAACATCACCATCAGCAAGCCTGATGGATGGCACTGTTCCCCAGGTGTGGCATGGCTCGTGGCGTGGCGCCAGGAGGGTGGTAAGGTGCAGGTAAGTACTTGGTAGGTGCGGAGGCTCCCGGGGCCTGCTGGGGCGAGGGGTTGGCACGGCATGCTGGACATATTGAGGCGGTACTGCAGCAACGCCAACTGCAGACGCACGCCCACCCGGCACAACAAGAGGAGGAGGAGGAGGAGTGGGAGGAGGAGGAGGAGGAGGAAGGAGGTGTACAGAAATACACGCACGTACAGTACACACACAGAGGAAGGGGAAAGGAAAGGAGGGAAAGGGAAGGAGAAATAGAACAAGGACAGGAGGAGGAAGAGAAATAGGATACAGACAACACACACACATGGGAAAATGGAGGGATAGGGGTTTACAGAAGACACATGCACACACACACCAAGGAAAAGGGGAGGGACAGGGTTAAGGAATTGGGGAAAGGGAAAGGGAAGGGAAGGAGGATACATAGAGGAAAGGAAGAGGACAGGAGGTGAAGAGGAAGAGGAGGAGTAAAACATACACACACACGCACAAGGAAGGTAGGGGAAGTGGGAGGATACATAGGTGAGGAGGTGAGGAAAGGAGAAAGGGAAGGAAGGAAGGAAGGAAGGAAGGAAGGAAGGAAGGAAGGAAGGAAGGAAGGAAGGAAGGAAGGAAGGAAGGAAGGAAGGAAGGAAGGAAGGAAGGGGAAAAAAGAAATGAGAAAGGAAGGGGGAGGAAGGAGGAGAAAAGAGGATAAGGAAAGGTATAAGTGAGAACAGGAAAGGAATAAAGGATAGATTGATAACAGTAAAAAAAGAGTGCAAATCCAAGAAAAAAAAGAAAGAAAACAAGAAACACACTCAGAACTGGACACAACACAATGTCTGGACATATATAACACAACACTGACCACAGACCTCACAAACAAAATACTTTACAACATTGCATGGGAGTGCGATGCAGTAAGCCTTTTCTCACACCAGTTTCTATTCAGCCAAGGTGTAAAACAATAGGCATCCTTTGGCAGATGAACAATCTCTGCCTGCCGATTTAGATCTATGCAATAATTACATTGCAACAACTGTACATTTGTACAGGCCTGTATGTCAGTCAACAGAGGAGAGACAGGCTGGCGTCTGTAGAAGACTGACCAGCCCACTGTTAAATCTTTATCTGTAGTACTGTACATGAATCATGGTTTCCCCCAGCCTTTAGAAAATTCAACTGTCAACCCTGAGAATTTGCTTTGCAAAAAATTTACAACACAGCCTTTCCAACCGTAATAGTCACACTGACCCATCTGCTGACCCTCCTTCACTAACAAATTTTATGCAAGAAAGACTGTGGCCAGAGCATTATTAGAAAAAAAAGAAGTAATGGAAAGGCCATAATACTGTGCGTCAATGGGCTGTTTGTTTGAAATGCCTGGCAGGCTGAACATCTGACTAAATGCCTCCTTGAGTGCAGCTTAATATGGGACCTTGCCTCCTCCACTTGCCTCCTCCACTCGCTTCTCGTCATGATGACATCACTGACAACAGCATTATATTTCAATATCTTGCAAAAGCTCAATTGTAGAGTCTTTTTCTCGTTTGCAATTGTTATGGTGAATGAAAAACAGTCCCTCAAAAGTTGTTGTGGCTAGGCTGACAGCTGGGAAACTTTATCGTTTTCTCCACGGAGGAGGGGCCAGGAGGCAGGGCGAGGAGACAAGCGCAAGTGGAGGAGGCAAGGTCACATATTGGGATGCACCCCTTGACTTATGAAAGGCGGCCATTTTTGGATAATCTCGTCAGATTGTCACCATACTGGTACTGATCGCAGGTGGGCACAGTATTTTATAGGGAGATTCCGACAGGGTGGTCCCAAAACAGCCACACACTTCAAGTCCCATGATGCACTGCGTTATAATATAGGATCTATTTAAATGAGTTACTGCATCTCACAGTCTCCATGGCAACACACAACATATTCAAGAGACTCAATGGATAAAACACGACACGACGCAGGCGGTCAACATCACTCGGGGGAGAGGCAGAGGGAGCACAGCACACAAGCAAGAAACTGGGTCTTCAGCTCGCTGATGGCAGGGTCAGACTACTTTGTTGTTAAACTTGAATTTTTTTCCGCACACCTCAGCTGGCAGGTGCGTCCAAGATGGCCCATGGGTCACTCAGCAGACAATGTTAAAAAGAAAACTCCTACACTGACCCCATTTCGCTATTTTCTTAAACACACGTTTCGGTCCTAGACCTTCATCAATTATTTCTAAGCTGCTTAAAGCTTTAAGAATCCTTGCATTTGCACAGAATTAATTTCGCAGTCTGTTTCTGTCTTGCCATTTCCTATCCTAATTTGTACTCGTTGATCTACTTATCGTGGTTTAATCAAAGATGGCGGCGCCTCGTAAACACAGACACTCAATGAAAACTTTGCAGCCTCTACAAATGGCCCAGTAGCTAAACTAACTGTTCACTACCAAAGTTCTCTATGCCTCGTTTTACATGTCAACAACCCCGCGACTCTGCGGAATGAAGTACAGAGCAACTTTGAGCCTCGTAAATGGGTGGAAAGTAGAGGTTTATTGCGATGACTAATTCGATGCCTGACCATCACAGCAGAAGCCAAATTTCAACTAGCTCATGGAATTCTGACTAGCCCCTGGAATTCGCTATGCAGTGCATGTATAGAGGAAATGTGGCCAGATGTACCGTATTTTTTGGACTATATGTCGCTCCGGAGTTTAAGTCGCAACGGCGCAAAAATGCATTTTGAAGCATGCATTTTGTAGCCCTCAGCATCACGTTTGAACTCTATTTAAGCCATTTTACACCGGACTTCTCCTTTAACCTAGTTTACTCCTGAACCAGCTTCTTAGGTGTGGTTCGGCCAAAGGCACGAGGCCGAAGGCTGCCTCCGCTTACCGACACGTAGGAGAATACCCGTACAACACGTCTCATCCAATAGGATATCGCAAAATATATTGACCATTGTATAATATAACGTAATCTGACCAGGCCATTTTCGGAGGAGGAGGAGGAGGAGGGATGCTAGGGAAGGCACCATCACATCACGGGCTGACTGAAGCAGGGAACGTGAGGAGGAGAGGAGAGGGGAGGGGAGGGGAGAGGGGAAGGGAGAAGGGGAGAGTGGGTAGCTGGTGAATCAGCTGAGCTGCCAGAGACAGAGTACCCGAGGGGGCAACAGAAGCATCTTCCTCGTGTTGGGCACCAGAGCGCAGACACACGGAGCAGAGCACAGCAGACACAGAAGCACACCGTGGAGCCGCGCAGACAAAGCATGCATGATCATCTGGATGGATGGATGAATGAATGAGTGAATCAATGAATGAACGAGAGAGAAACACACACACAAATACAGTACACTCTCGCTCTCGCTCACTGCACACACACACGCACACCAAGGGGCAGATGGATGAACAGATCAATAGCATGTGTGTGAGAGAGAGAGAAAGAGAGGGAAAATGGGAAGGAAGGAAGATGAAATAGAAGAGAGATATGGACAGACCAACATGTCACAGCACTGTAACCAATTCCACATGCCAAATTGATGGGGGGAGTCCATTCACTCTGCACTAAGCCCAAAAGACCCCGTGATTTCAAAAGGATGTCTTGATTGCGGACATGCTAAGCTAAGATAAAATAACAATAAAAATAATAATCACCTTTAGCTGGGAAATCTCTCTTTTCTAGCTTGGATCGAACATTGCCAAAATAAAACCTACAGAGATGTGCAATACCAAAGGCCTTCTTTTCTACAGCAAGACACAGAAGATTCGGAAAATAGTACACAGGCAAGACAATCTACAGATACCATAATTGTGAAGTCCATTTTATCCCCAACATAGATTTTTTTTAAAGGAATTAACGGAGAAGCAGAGTCAATGCTTTGAGAAAAACACGAGGAGACAAGGTAGGGGGAAAAAAATCAGTATGTACTTTGTGCTCTACTTTTAGGCTTAATTCAAATGTTATACTTTGTGTTTGCGTGTGTGTGTGTGTGGGGGTGTGTGTGTGTGTGCCAATAAAACTAAAGGGTGAATATGACAGGGCACTGTATAGTTGTAAACAGGGCTGTAAATTCACTTTTTTTCATCACCAGCCAAAATGAATGTGTTTGGCTAGTAAGCTCAATATCTACCGGTACTACTAACTAATGGGTCAAAGTGGCCCAGTTTCTACCAGCCAAACTGAAATTTCACCAACATCTGGCCGGTTGGCTGGTGTTAATTTAGAGCCCTGGTTGTAAAGTACTGTAGCCTCTTTGCGCAGATCTGCCCGCTGGCGGGCATGGTCACTCATTGCTGAACAGACAGAAGTACGTCATAACAACATTGTTATGACATTAGCCTTGGGTAGCAGATTAAAACCTGGTCATCACAATTTCATGACAGTAAGGTGATGACATAGGCTCTGCGCAAAGGGGTTAAAGTACAACAGTGTGCCTTTTACACTTTACTCGTAGTTCATACGGTATAAGTGTGTGCATACGTGTGTCGAATTCAAACTAAAAATAAGTGTGCCCTTCATGCTCTACTGGTAATTCATATAAGTGTGTATAAGTGTCTATAAGTCGAATATCGAATTCAAACTAAAAAGGTGAATATGACAAGGCACTGTAGAGTTCGTAAGTAGTCAATTTTGGAATTGTGTGTCTTGTCAATTGTATGTATTTGATGTATTTGATGTTGGGGATATGCCACGAAAAAATTCCTATCGACTATGTCGACATGGCAATAAACATCTTGAAGTTGAACTCAAACAGCAACTCTCTGACTTGAGCAATAATCCACATGAGGGTTTTTATTGCTGTGAGGTTTTATATGCGATATGATGAAATTATGTTTCTAGATAAAAGCACACCATCCTTACATATAGTCAGGGCTCTAAATTTACTTCTTCCATCACCAGACAAAATGGCTAGTAGATGTTCATTTTCTAGCCAAACACACACTCACTTACAGCTGCAAGTAAGTTGGCTAGTAAGTTGGTCTTTTCTACCAGCCAATCAGAAATGTCACCAACATTTGGCCGGTTGGCTAGTGTTAATTTAGAGCCCTGCATATAGTAGTGGGAGTGTACTTCAAGAAGAAAACAAGTATGCTTCCACACACTGCATACTTGGTGCATGTATGACGTACGTGTACTAACAACTGTTGAGGACTACGGTGAGGAAAACAAGTATGCGTTGTACTTGCATACTTGGTTCAGAGATGTGTGCGTTTTGCATGATGTGTGCACTACTAGTACGTACAGAGCAGGGTAACGGTACAGGGACCCGGGCAGAAGGCTTGTGCAGAGGGATCCAGGACAGCTCTGGGCAGGTAGAGGTGGGGGTGCGGGGAGGGGGGAAGGATGTGTGTAAGGTAGGGAGTGTGTGTAATGAAGTGTTCAGCCATTCAGCCGTGCGGTGGAGGTGGGGAGCGGGCAGTGCAGTGCAGTGGCAAGGGGGGGGGTGGGGTTGCCTGGCTCTTGCCCGACCCTGTAGTTCCGTGCAGCTTCGTGAGCTCCACTAGTAGGTCTGGAAGTCTGCAGCAGGATTCCATTTCTCCAGTCAAAAAAAGAATTGCAGCATTTATTGCTTCAATGTCAACAAATTCCTTCAAAAATGTTTTCTGTTGATCTTTAAAGCGTCAGTATAGACTATAATATGTCCTGTGACTCCTCAATGCGAGCTGCCATTGATATTGATCAATAAATGCACGGCATTCTTTTTTGAGTCCAGAAATGGAATCCTGCTACATGCTCCCAGACCTCAGTGTGTGTTGAGCTCCACCAGGGGGCTCCAGAGCTCAAACACACAGAGGTGTGGTAGGAACCAGGCTAAGAGGAGGGAGGAGGGGAGTAGCAGGAGCATGGTGCAGGTGGTGGAGATGTTTGGAGACGGTCCCTTACCTTCACCTGTGGAGACTGCATCTTCTGGTACATCTCGAGGGAGTAGTGATGAAGCCAGAGCTCCACAAAGATCTGTTAGGGACGACACAACCACCCATCACAACAACATACGCATTACGCACACATACATGCACAAGAAAATATCTGTTAAGGACGACACAACCACCCATCACAACAACACACGCACACAAACACGCACAAGAAAAGACCTGTTATGGACGACCCAAGCATCCATCACATCCACAAAACAGAGCCACCCCACAACCCAAGTGGTGGTCACACCAGCACAAAGCCGCTGAATAGTGTGAGGGATGCGCGCACAGCCAATAAAACAGGTGCTGCATCAAACAAAGACATAAAAGAAGAAAGAAAAAAACACACACACTGTTGCTGCCCACTGATTTATTCAACACAACGTTTCAACCTCAGTCAGTCTTTGTCAGGTGCATAGGGACACACGAAGACCGACCGAGGTTGAAGCGTTGTGTTGAATAAATCGGTGAGCAGCAACAGTAGTCAGAGCCACCCCACAACACATACACGCACAAGAAAAGACCTGTTATGGACGACCCAAGCACCCATCACATCCACAAAACAGAGCCTCCCCACAACCCAAGTGGTGGTCACACCAGCACAAAGCCGCTGAGAGTGGTTTACCTGTAGGAGCGTCTCGGAGCGCCATATTTCCTGGGCGGCAGGGTCGGCCGTGACAGAGGGCTGATGGGATATGTGGCGCTTCAGCAGGCTGCTGCTGTGGGCCCCGTAGCCAGCAAAAGACACATTAGGAGACCTACGAGAAGACAACAATGCAGCAATGCTTAAAGTTGCACTGTGTAGGATGGTGGCCCCCGTAGCCAGCAAAAGACACATTGGGAGACCTACGAGAAGACAACGCAGCAATGCTTAAAGGTGCACTATGCAAAAGACACATTGGGAGACCTACGAGAAGACAACAATGCAGCAATGCTTAAAGGTGCACTGTGTAGGATGGTGGCCCCCATAGCCAGCAATAGACACATTGGGAGACCTACGAGAAGACACAATGCAGCAATGCTTAAAGGTGCACTATGCAAAAGACACATTGGGAGACCTACAAGAAGACACAATGCAGCAATGCTTAACACATTGAATACATGGGATCTCAATTTTTGTTTCCCCCTGGCTGCGCGATCCTGGCTGCGCACAACTCAACCTCTAATTGTTTTAAACCGCTGTCGGTCAAATTAGCTCACGTGGGTGGCTGCCAGTGTGTTGGCCCTCCTCACAAGACCGTGTTTATAGACAAAAAAAACATGTACCCAGAAATGTTTGTCATTTTTTTCTGCAGCAGCCACAGAACATTTTGTGTTAGACCTACTGACACATTACAGGGCTTGTTTAAAAGCTGAGAATCTCAGCTTTCCATGAGTGGAAACGTTTTCTTATATTTCAGACATATAATTCCTTAGCAGTTAATCACTAAAAATCAGACGTATGGTACCTTGGTGCAGGAGGCGAGACGGAGCCTCTGGTGTCAGAGAAGGGGGACGGGGGCACATTGCCCTCCGTGGGCAGGAAGTACTTGAGGTAGGTGTCAACCAGCACAAAGTAGGCATTGTCTGTGGTGGTGACAATCGGGGCGATGTAGGTCTGTGACAGAGACAGGATATGAAATATTCATTCAGGAAAAAGTCATGGGCATAGAATGTCATGAGAGAGTGTGTGTGTGTGTGTGTGTGTGTGTGTGTGTGTGTGTGTGTGTGTGTAGGTGTGTAGGTGTGTGTGTGTGTGTGTGTGTGTGTGTGTGTGTGTGTGTGTGTGTGTGTGTGTGTGTGTGTGTGTGTGTGTGTGAGTAGTGAGCGGGTATAATACAATATAATCTTGCAATATAAAACATGATCATTCAGTCTGAGATGATCTGCTGGATCTTACTGGATCTACTTACTTATCACAACTCCTATAGCACTGTGTGGGATTCATCCTGTTAATTGCTCATTATAGAAGAAGTATTTTCCACAGAGGAGAGCTGTCTACTTGTTCTTACCTTTGGCGCAAGTAAACTTGAAGCAAAATTGAACATGTAGTATTCAAAAGGGTCTGAAAAAGAAAAGGTTAAGGAAATCCAATGTTCATCCTGCATCTTCAGACATGTGTCTAATCAAGGACAGAGTAGATCAATCAGCAGGGCTAATAACATTTTGCCTAAATAATGAATTCATTTTCACTACAAACAACGTCTTCACTACAAACACTGAGTGAGTTCACTAGACACAGTGAGTTCACTACCAACAGCGACTTCACTATTACAAACACTGTGTTCTCATAGCGTACTGCATATAGAAAAGTGTCTTCTTGAAGTGAACTACATGTACATGTAGAAAAGGGAGTTCCTGTAGGGAACTACTGTACACTGTGTGTGAACTGTTGGGAAGTGTTGGGAACTACAATGTAGCTCCTGAAGGGAACTATACATCTCGAAAAGCATGAGCTTACAGTGAATTACGTACATCAATTACAGAAAAATGCATCCCTATTGGGAACTACAGTGTATCTAGAAAAGTGTGTTCTTGCAGTAAGCATTCGCATATGGGTGAAAGACAGTTTTTGGGCTCAGACGTCAGGTGGCGTAACGATATTTAATGCCCATAAATGAATTAGTAATTGATGGTTGATATGCTGCAATGAATAATTTCTTAGATAATCCATACAATAGTGGCACTGGCTGTTGTTGTGCTTCACTGACACGTCACTGACCCGTCTACTGTATATAGAAGAAGATTTCTGCAGGGAACTACAGGGGTTGGACAAAATAATGGAAACACCCGTCATTTTAGAGTGGGAAGTTTCATGGCTCAAGTGGACCAGCCTGTTGGCCAATCGTCATTAATTGCACATTGCACCAGTAAGGTGAAGTGTGAAGATTCAATTTGCAATGCAATGCAATGCTTGGTGCGTGTGTAACTATTGCATCTTTGACCTAGACAGCAAGTCTTTGTGATGCATCATGTCTGCATACGACCAAGAAATATGAACCACATCCAACGGGATTAACTGTGGACGCAAGAGGTAGCTTGCCACTCTAAAATGACAGATGTTTCCGTTATTTTGTCCATCCCTGTATATCTACTATATCTCGTAAAGCGGGTTTGAGACTCAAACACAGACTGTGGGGAGAGGCTCTAAGGATACTAAGCGACATACTGAGACTCATCATGCCAGACATGGGAAACTGCAGCTTGTTGTGAAAGAGCGGACTGTCTGGCAAAACTCCTTCTTGAATGGATGCTTTTACTGGGCCCTGTGAATGACAAAATGCACACAAACAAACACACACACACACACACACACAGTAAGTGTTAGACTGAAGTCGTGGTGGAAAGAACAATGGTTTATAGCAAAATTTGTCTCAACACAAATGGCACATACACATTTCTGGCCATACATTCTAATTGTCCACATACAGTTAGTGGTTAGAACGCATGAAACATTCCACATGTATCTGTAACCATTTCACACGCAGGGCGAGAAAGGGCCTTTAGCATGATGTGAGGACCGAACTAGGACTAACTGGTGAGTGAGAACAGAACAGCAGCACATTTATAGCCATCGAGTAATTCACACATGAAGGGCAATCACCCATTAGCCTCACGACGCCATCCTATGTACTCCACCCAAAGATTTTGTCTCCGCACATCGTCTGGCAAAAGACTCTCGGTCCTGTCAGTGTTTAGCCAATAAGCAAACAGTTGAGAGTGGTTCTACCGTCGTGCTAATAAAGCAAAATAAGGGTTTTAACGTGAATTCGGAACTCCAACTAATTTAAATGCCATAGTAGGATCAGACCATCTCCCACCCTCCACGGAGACGGATTCCTCTTGGCTTTTGCCAGACTGTTTGACGGAGTCAACAGTCGCTTTCGCCCTGGCTAGGCATACGTGTAAACAGAGTGGGAGGGAGACTCACCGGGAGATAATTGATGGGCATCTCATACTTGTACTCCTCTGCTTGTAGTTTATACACCAGTTTCATCATTGGCCCACTGTAAAGAAACACAAAAGTGTAAACAAACACGATTCTTTTCTCAGATATATTTTCAAGGGTTTCTGTGCCTTTCTTCAGATAGCACTTGGCACTGATGATGGTCTGAAGGACCGAAAACGTTTTTGCACTTCACTGGGTAGCACTTTCTTTATTTTTCCTTATGCATTTATATAATTTATGCATCGGCATCAGTGGTGTGCCAGTTCCTCCTTGCTGCTTCATTTTCTTCAGATAGGACATGGAAGATTTCAGACAGGAAAGTAGTGGGGGAGAGGGGGGTTTGGGTTGGAAATGACCAAGGCAAGGCCAGATTGAAGCATGGGTCACCACGACTAACTTGCGCAGTCATGGGCTGTGTCTCAAATGACGCACAGTGCGCACAGTGCACTGAGGTCTTTAGTGCATAGTGTCGTGGAAAACTTTGAGCACTATGCACTGTGCCCTCCCTGGAAGTGATGGCTGGGCATGGCATTAGTTCGCCAAAATATGAGTTGGCCACTGTTTACAATGCACAGCGTCTGGTGCTTGTATTTCCATGTCCTTCACCCCAAAGGTCAACAATCACACATACAATACTTTGGTTTGCATGAAAAGGTTGGTGTCGCATCAACATTACTTACAGAATTAGGAGACTGTTGACCAAACTCTTCTACTGAACTGAATGCCACATTTCCTCCGTGTCATAGTCAACATGGATGCCGTTTAGTGCGTGCAGTGTCCATCATTCAAGCACTGCATTTTTCCGCCATTGTTAGGGGATCATCCTGGCACTTTCAGTGCACTGGCTCAAATGAAATGTTCAGCGTGAGCGCCCTAGGCACTGAAAAACAGTGCCTGTAGTGCACAAGTGCGGCATTTGAGACACAGCCATGGTATGGTGCATTAGCATGATGTATGAAGGAAGAGGAGGAAAGCACTCTTCAGATTTTTCTGTTTATTCGCCTACAAACATCTCGGGCAGAGCCCTTACTCAGCATGTAATGGAGATTGCAATTGCGAATAATACCTCCATTAGCAAAAAAAACCCCAATCTACTCATCATTCTAGAAAACGCTACACAATATACAAACCTGGGGTGAATTTCTCAAAACCAAAGTTGCTTACTACATTAGCTACTTTGTTGCTTTCAATGCATTTTCCTATTGGCAACTACCAAAGTTGATAACAGGCTAGCAACTTCCCTTTTGAGAAACTCACCCCTGCACAGTCCATGACAATCCCATACTCGTTGGTGAAATACAGTACCATTAGCAAAAAAAACAAAACAAAAAAAAACCTCTAGAAAACACTACACATTATACAAACCTGGGGTCAAGGAAGTCCATGACGATGCCATATTCGTTGGTGCGGCTCTGGAGAGCGCGCAGGTTCCAGCCAGTGATGACGCCATCTAAACTACCGAAGATGGTCTCCACCAACCACGGGAAGATGAGGTGCAACTCCTGCACAGGATAGGAGCAGAGCAGACAAACATCATAGTTGAAAACACAAACAGGAAATCAGAGTGCTTCTGGGTCTTCACCTTCTTTTCTTGGTGCTCATCAGTGTAGGGGCTCTCAAACTTGGTCCAGGGTAGACAAAGTCTGAGGCACTCAAGCCTACAGCCAAATAAAAAGTAAAAAATTGTAACCTTGAAGGCCTCAGAATTTGTCTACAAGGACGAAGTTCCATAGCCATCAGCTCATCAGTGTAGGGGCTCTCAAACTTGGTCCAGGTAGATAAATTCTGAGACACTCAAGCCTACAGCCAAATAAAAAGTAAAAAAAATTGTAACCTTGAAGGCCTCAGAATTAGTCACACACTGCATACACAGAGCACAGCCAACAATGTTGAGAAACGGATAATAGTACAAAGCCAAAGCAAAATGGGCAGAATTTGCGCATCACTGGGTCTCTACAATAAAATAGAATCACCAGAGATGCTCAATTCAGAACAGCTACACGGAAACAAATGAATGTGAATATTGCACAAATGAAAAGGACATAATCCAACTGTTCACTGGGGTTTGTCATTGTGACACAGCACTCCACAGAACACAGTGCTCACTGCACACCACCAAATTGCATTTATGCCTCACCCGTTCAAAGGGCAGCCCCCAATGGTGCCCCAAGGGAGCAATGCGACGGGACAGTAATAATAATAATAATAATAATACTTTCGTTTTATATAGCGCCTTTCAAAACACCCAAGGACGCTTCACAGAGTGTTGTGTTGGAGAGTGTGAGTGTGTGCGTGCGTCAGTGCGTGAGCATGTGTGTGAATGCGAGAAAGTGCTTGTGGAACTAGCAGCCATAAGCCTCCAGGAAGAGATGTGTCTTAAGGTGTTGCTTAAACATGGCCAGTGAAGGGGCATTTTGGATGTGGTCGGGCAGATTGTTCCAAAGAATGGGAGCAGCAACATGGAAGGCTCTGTCACTGGTGGCCTTGAGCCTGGCACGAGGGACGATCAGCTGGCCCTTGGAAGAGGACCGCAGGGATCTTGAGGGGTCATAGGGGTGAAGGAGGTCACTGAGGTAGTGGGGTGCCAGACCATGGAGGGACTTGAAGGTTAGGAGGAGGACTTCGTAGGTTATCCGTGACTTGATGGGGAGCCAGTGAAGCTGCTTGAGTATGGGGGTGATGTGCTGCCAGGGTCTAGTGCCTGTTATGATCCTGGCAGCAGAGTTCTGGACATATTGCAGTCTGTCTAGGGCCTTGTTGGGTAGACCAAGCAGGATGGCATTACAATAGTCCAGACGGGAGGAGATGAAGGAGTGAGTGAGCGTCTCCGTAACTGTCTTAGAGAGTGAAGGCCGGAGTCTGGAGATGTTTCGGAGATGATAGAATGCCGATTTGGTGACTTTTTTGATGTGGGAGTGAAGTGAAAGTGATGAATCCAAGATGACACCCAGGTTACGTACTTCGGGGGATGGGGTGATGGTGCATCCATCGATGTCCAGGTGGAGATCTCCAACCTTCCTTTGCAGCATTGCTGGTGCCACCACCATGAGCTCAGTTTTATTGCTGTTCAGTTTGAGGAGATTGTGTGTCATCCAGGTTTTGATGTCCTGCAGGCAGTGGACGAGAGGGGTGGGGGGGGATAGAGGGGTGGGGGGGGACAGAGGAGAGGGTTTGGTGCTGATGTATATCTGTGTGTCGTCGGCGTAGCAGTGGAAACTGAGACCATGGGAGCGGATGATACGACCAAGGGGGAGCATGTAGATGGTGAAGAGAAGGGGGCCAAGCACCGAACCTTGCGGAACGCCGTGGCTGATGGTAACTGTGGTGGAGCGTGAGTCTTTGAGAGTGACATATTGTTGGCGGTTGGATAGATATGAATGAAACCAGTTAAGAACCAGTACCATGCTCGGGGTACCTCAGTCAGGAGGATGGGGGAGAGAGCACTGGGCAATTACTACCCCCACCAACCTGGCAGATGGGGAGTTGAACCCGCAACCTTTGGGCTACAAGTCTGATGCCCTAACCGCTTAACCATGACTGCCCTCACTGACACTGCTGACCCACATCTAAGCACGTGCATCAACTTGCCGCGGCAGAGGTTAAACCAACAGAATATCTGCTATTGACACAACAGTACAAAAGCCTGCAGCATGGAGGACAGGCAGACAGCTAGCACTAAGCTGGTTAAGCCATGCATGACCACAGAAGAGGCGACCCGCTTGATGAAGACCCTCTCAGCTGTCAGGATGTACATTCCAATAGGCAAACTCCCGTCCTCCACTTGTGCTAGTAGCCTTGCCCCGCTTCCTGGCCCCTCCTCCATGGAGAAAACAACAAAGTTTGCCAGCTGTCAGCCTAGCCACAACAACTTTTAGGGGACTGTCTTTCATTCACCATCCCAATTGCAAATGCGAAAATGAAATTAGAATTGTGATTTTGCAAGACATTCAATTCATCAGCAGGTCACAAGCAGGCAAGTGAGCAAGGGAGGACGGAAGTCTGCAGATAGGAATCCACCCATGGTCTGGTATGCGTTTCCATGATGCAACACATGGCCACCGACATTTCATCAAAGCCCTCGTATATCTGCCACCATGGCGCCCGACTGGATGGATCAAAGCTTGCAGTACCTACCGGTAATGAGTGGCTTTGTAACCTAATGCATGCCATTTTGATTAGATCAATGTCTGATACAATGTTTAACATGAAACCTTCAGGATGGGTAGATGGGAGGTAAGAAGTAAAACCAGAGCCAATCTTCTGAACCTGCAATACACCCTAGTAGTCAACACCCACGTGAGAGGGTGTCTACTGTGGGCATTGAAGGTCGAACATAGCCTACAATGTCCAACGATACATATTCAGCACGGTAACAGGTAGCATATACAGTACATGAGAAGAAAGTACAGTAAAATCTTTGAAAGTGTGGGTCTTCATAACCAGCCGCTAGTTTACTGACCTGATAAACAACATTGGGTTGTCTTGTGGGCATAATTTAGCAAAGGGGACAACATGCTGAAACTGAGCAGGGTTATCTCATCAACACACACCTTTGAAGGGTAGTCATCAATAATCTTCACCAGTTCTTGGCAGCGCTGTAACAGGGGCTTCGTGGTCCAGTCAGCTTTCAAACTGGCCTGTGGAATCAAAGACGCAATGGTTTCACTATTAACTTAATAATGTATCATCTTTATTATATTCGTATAAAGTTTCACCATTGTTTTTTGTTTACGATCATCTGACTTGAAACTATCAGAGAAAGAGAGAAAGAGAGAAAAGTAGAGTACACACCAGTAGGTAACTGGGCTGTTGATGCACGGGGCCCGCCATTGGCAAGTCGGGTGTTCACACACACACACACACAGTTTCGGAGACCTACACAAACAAAAGTGGCCATTTGTTATTGCAACCGCACAATCATGCATGGTGGAAGTCAGTTACTTCCGACACGCTTCTAGTCGTAGCTGTCAATGGCCACATTGTTAGCCAGGGGGCCATCTGACTCCCATGGGTGACCACCACATGAGGTCATGTTAACGACCCTTCAGCTATGAAACGTGAAAAAGTAACTGAACTTACACATAGGCTACCACATATGCACATGGTACATACTACACGCATGCTACACAAAGTAAAATGCATAATGCCATTAGCTTACTCAATCGAACATGCCCTTACTACTAGTGACAGAACTAATACTGTACAATGTTGCACGTCCTGTAACACTTAGTTAGTGGTCATTAGACACACCGAAGTTCGCTAGTCAGACCACAACAAACATGTTCGTCGGGAATCTACAGCAGAATTGGCAGTAAATCAAAATAAATGACATTGACCAGTTTAAAATAGCTAGAAAGTTAAACTACATGCGCAGTAGCTAGCTACAGTAATAAAAGCCATTGCCTTGATTCTTCCTTACTAACTCCAACAAACACAACAGACAGACTAAAGGCGATTTTATGACATTTCCTAAACGTAGACTACATTGATACTTTGTTGCTGCAGGTAACTGGTTTGATAGTATGTTGCCGCAAGTTTGCTAACTAGTGCTAGAACAGACTCTGGTTGTTGGCTCTGCGTCAAGTAACCGCTAACGTTAGTCCCTCCGGTGATCCCTTAATCCAGTACACTAACATATCTAGCGTGGTATAAACGGTGATTAAATACATCTTAGACAAATGTATAGTGTATAATTTTTCGTCCTACCGTAGATGTGACTTCAGATTTGACAGAGGTCAATAATAATTCCCAGATAAAAGATTTTCATTGTACCGCGGTTGCATCCAAAAAGAACCCAACCGAACGTACCAATGACGCAATTTCCTCTTGCAGTCAATCCTTGATTGCAGTCGGAGGAGTTGGAAACAGCGACACCCGACGTCAGGAAAAAACAAACGAAATAGGCTGCCGTTGCAAGCCCATGTTTTGAGCTTCAGACACTGTGAAATAAATTAGGCGAGTACATTTAGGGTCTAACCCCCCAAAAAATGATACAAAAGGTTTTTTTTATGGATTCTATTACTATTGGACCTGCCAAATGACATACTAAAAATCTAGTAAAATCTGACTTTGGGAAATGAGTTTTTTCAACATGGCTGCCATAGGCTTATTATAAGGGTCAAGAGACACTCCAGGTGAATAGGCCAAAAAATGTAGCTTGCCGATATCACCATGAAACTTAATCCAGTGATTACTCACATATTTGTGAGAAAAAAATGTATTGCAAGTTTCCTGAAATGTTATGTTTTAATATGGTAATTGGACTATATCTAATTAAATATGCATTAAATTTCAAAATGCAAAAACTCAAAATCTGAAAAAGCCAAGCTCAAAATTACTCTTTTATTTTGTTTCTAGTAAGCCAGAAGATATCTTCAGAAGAGATTATTGACATCTCTTTTTGTTTTATAGTAAATCTAAAAATCTTTATGCAGACACACCAGATAGCATTTTTTTCAATACATGATTATTATCTCTCTTGGATGTAAATAATTGAGTTTTATGTTTCTCAAGTTCTTCCAGACATTCATTTAGTCTGGTGGTATCATTCTTAGCATGTATCAAGGGCAAGGTCAGCTGTCACACAGAGGTGTCCTAAGGGCTGGTGCTGGGACTCCTATTTGCCATGTACACCACATCACTGGGCCATGTTATCTGTTCTCACAGCTTCTCATACCACTGTTACACCAATGAAGCACAGTTACTTTGTGCCAGATGACTCCACAGTCACACACATTTCCGCTTGCCTCTCTGAACTATCCACAAGTATGAAGGAATGTGACCTTCAGTTGAGCCTCGCCCAAATGCTGGTGATCCCAGTCAAAGATTTAGGTTGCCAGGATATCGAACTCAATATGGATTCTGCTACTGTTGCCTCAAATAAGGCCACAAGAAATCTAGGTGTCATTGTTGATGACCATCTATCATTCTCTGACCACATAGCCTCAGTTTCCCAGTCATGTCGCTTCTCACTGTTAAATATACATAAAATCACACTGTATCTGATCTGACTGACTCAACTTCTGATATTGTCCATCTGACCTGAACTACTGCAACTCCCTCCTGACTGGTCTTCCAGCTTGTGCAATAAGTCCTTTGCAAATGTCACTGCATGCCACTCCTCTTTTTCATGCCCTAATTGAATACAAGGCCCTGACCCTTGCCTATAAAGCTACAACAGGCCCTACTCTGGCTTACCTGAAAGCTATGCTAAAGCCCTATGTCCTTTCAGGACATTGTCTGTCTCCAGTACCAACCGTTTCACCTTGCCCTCTACTTACACATGTAGTGGCTCCTGTCTATTCAGTTCAGCTGCTGAAAGACCCAAAATACCTAGTGACACCATGATTCATCACTGATGATGTGCCCTGACAAACAGCACATGGATATTACCATAGCAGTAGTGTCTTTATCCACCCAAACAGCACCCCAAACAAACAGATCCTGAAAACATGTTAATTCATGCCAATGTAATTATCATGTAGTAACCTTTATTTAAAAAAAACTTTGATCTTGAAAATGACACCTTTCCTGAAGTTAGATTTTCCTAGATTTTTAGTATGTTAGTAAGGACAGCTGGATGTATTGAAATCAGTTGAAAAACCTTTTGCATCAATTTTCTTGGGGTTTGGTGTATTTTTGCCATAGATGTACTCGACTAAATGTAATTCCACATGCGTTGTTTATTTAAAATTGCACAGGCGTTTGTGGAACCTATTTGTGTTCTTTATTGCATTTTCTCATTAGTCTATCTCCAAGACCTGCAACGCTATTTGATGAGGATGGGTGGCAGTGTTGAGCTTTTTTGGCTGATGTAGGCAGGATGCAGGCTGAAGATAATAATAATAACCTTTAGAAAAAGTGGACTTTAAATGCTGCCCATCTTCAAATATGTTTACCCCCCATTGATTTACTAAGTAGGCCTAATAGGCCCTAATATAGGCCTAACAATATTTAGACCTACTGGTCTGACCACAGTAAACTACAGTTTTTCAGCTCATGTCTAGGCCTACTGGACATTCAAAAGTAGACACAGACAAGGTCCACCTTTTAATATATGAAAAATGTGATTTCCCCAGTCATAATGAACAAGCCATAATGAACAAGTTGAATGGTGGTGGAAAATGATAAAATTTCTGAATGGGCAGCATGAATTCTGGAAGTCTACATTTCAATAAAAAAAGGTTTCATCTGGTAGAACGAGTCATGCTTAAAAAAAATGTTATGAGCCTTTTTTGCCCATGTTGTGTGGACAGGACATCATCATTGAATACCATGACAGGAAGAATGGAGAGTAGGGGAGAGACCCGAGGCCAGGAATAGACCCAAAACCAGTGTGGTACATGTCACTTCACTCCCTGCATTTTGCTTTTCTCTAGACCAGCCCATGAATATGATTATTTTGATTTCACTGATATTTCATTGTTCTAATTTTCTGTAGTCTATTTGAAGTTTTGCATGAACTTTGATCATCTACATCTGATGCCAGTGCCACAGACTTGGACTAAAATATATAAGATAACATTGATGCCCCACTTGCATAAATGCCAGTGAATAATCTTCTTGCATAATCTTGAAATGATTTTGACCAGTGGATTTAAGAAAAACGTATCTTTAAATTATTCTAGGCCTAGTACTCGTCCTTCGACAAGACGTCAACCTCTAAATCATACGTGTATGTATGTTTTCTGACCTTTTTAACATTGTATTGTATTGTATTTTTTGTCATCAGTTTCCTGTACCTTGTGTGTGCTAATGTGTGCTAATGTGTCTGTGCAGCCACAATTTAATAATAGAGTAACATGCCCTGCCCATGTCATGCACGACACGCCGTGTGTCATCCTCATGTTAACCCAGACAAGTTTATTTGCTGAAGGTTAAGGCCAATAAAGTAGTCCTCACACCATCTCCCCTAGTGCCTCCCTCCGCACAACACATTACTTCCCTTTTTTTAATTGAAGTGCATTCATCCCTCTCAAATACCCTTGGATCCTGCCCACTTCCTCGGGGAAATTAGACTACATGTCAGGATGATTAATCAATGGCTTATTATTAATTCTAATTTCAGCACTTTAGGACAGTGTGTTATTACAGTGGTAGCTCTGGCACTCCACTGTACTGTACTCTACTGTAAGCTCACGTCTCCTTCAGCACCGCCGCCAGGGGCGTAGTAGCAAATTGTGGGCCCTATATACAATCAGCTCCAATGGACACCCACCCCCCCACCACCACCACCACCTCCATCCGTATATTTTCATAAATCAGACTGTGTGTGGGCCCCTTATACATGGGGCCCTGGTGACTCAGTCACACTTTACCACCCTGATCGACACCCCTGGCATCGCCGTGGACAGGGCCCCACCCCCAGTTACTAAATACAATGTAATGAGGACCTCTGCCCCTGATCTGTGCCCCTGCTCGGCCCGAGACAACTGACCCTTTTGTCCCCCCGTTGTCGTGGAGACGGTGCCTCCAAGACGGATGCGGAGGGCTTAGTATGTTATTACACGTCATATTAGTGCTTCCACCAGTGCTCACCCTTGTGTTAATTACAATAGCGGTGGGTTTTCCTGAGACAATTATTATATGTAGGCCTAATGGAAGACTGGCGTAGGATATGTGTATTTTTTCTGGAGAAAAAAAGTATGTGAATGGTCCTGCATGGTGGTACAGTATTGTATATGATAATTTCATCCTGGTGACACGGTTTTTCTTCACTCGTTTTGCATGCATGGGAGCCTGTTTCGATGACCCAGATATTAGTTCAAAGGCATCATTTTCGGGCGGTGGGTAAAATGTTTACAATGATTCCAAGCGGCAGATATAGTATATAAACAGCATCAGTTTGTGGTGTAGTGGGGCTGGCACGGGCACCTCCGTTTGTTCGCGTTGTCATTGAGAAAGTAGGCCGACGTTGGGGAAGGGAAGGGTTTATTTTACCATGTAGAGAGAGGGGCAGACATTCAGAGCAAGGTGAGAACTGGCCTACATCACATGGGAAATATGCCAAGAGAGCTCTCAGCCCTCAGCCCTCGGACACCTGTCTGACTCTGCAGCCATGTGCCGACAGGATGTTCCCCCATGCAACCATCCTTTCTCAACTAGTTAGTGAAATCAAGCACATCACACAGAGGACTAGCTGTTGTGTCAACTTACAGTACAGTACACAGAGGTTTTGAAGAGCCCAGAAAATAAATTGCACTTTATAGAACTGAAGTATGGTTCACCATTCACCTGTGTTGTTTACCATTACATATCATTACATATTGTCTATAATGGCAACATTTGCCAACATCACTGGTCAAAAAATGCTGGAATATGATGGAATATGAACCCCCAAAAGGGGGTTTCGTCCCAAAAAAAAAAAGAGGAATCACCACAGTACTGGATTTTCCATCTTTCTTCCCTCCCTGTCCTGATTGGTCTCCCTCATGCAGTCCTTGGTGCAAGGCAGGGCATACAGGGCATTTTCCCAGTGGGCCGACAGTTCACACGGGCCAATACTGCTGTTGTTGTGGTTGTTTTCCTGCAGACTTGGCAATAGTTCAAAGAAACTCCTGCACACTGACCATTTCGCTGTTCTTTCTTTAATAAACAACGTTTCGGTACTAGACCTTCATCAGGCAGATGAAGGTCTAGTACCGAAACGTTGTTTATTAAAGAAAGAACAGCGAAATGGTCAGTGTGCAGGAGTTTCTTTGAACTATTGCTGAGTGACCCATGGTGCCATCTCCGACACACCTGCCAGCTGAGGTGTGCGAAAAAAGCCGAAGTTTCCCTGCAGACCGGCCCACAATTTAGAGGGGGAGGTCCATTGGTCCATCGTCAATAGACCATGTGTATTCAGTCAGTCAAGATAGAGTATGGAAGTGGCCTGTGTATACGGGGCCGGTCTATGCCAAAAATGCCGGGGCCACTTTTTGTTCCAAAACTAGTCCTTGGTGCAAGGGAAAATCAAACCATCCTCCTGGCCCTCTACTGCCACTCTCATGCTTGACCACAGGGGAGATATTAATGAGGTGATGCTCCAATATCTGCTTTTCCTCCACCGGGGAATGCAGTCAAGTTCCAACTCCATTTTATTTACTGTATCTGGCACATGAAACCATTGAGGTTTTCTCAAGGCAAACTGCAGAGGGCCCTGGAGGAAGGTCAGAGGCAGTGGGGCATGGAAAAGCTCCCTGCTTCTTTTTTTTTTACAGGAGGAAACCTTGAACAGCATCTAGACTCATAAGGGGTAGCCCAGTGGGGTAGCCCTTATGTGGGCACAAGAGACAGAGAGGGAATGGGGAAATGAATCTGTCTTTGAAGAGTATTCTTCAGCCATGTCATATTGGTCAAATGGGGTTAGTTGTGAGCAACTGATGCTCAAAACAAAGTTCTTTTGGTAGAAAAGTTTTGTCCAGAGTTGTACGGAAGGGAGCATCATACAAGAGCACTGAGAATACATGTGTGGCCTGCGTTATCTCTTTACCGTAATATTTTTTTTTATATTTTTAAGATGTTTAGTGACTACGCCACTCTCATTTGTTAGGGTGAGAGAACCCAACCATCAAACACTTGATTTGACTTTCCCCGCAACAGGTTAGTGAATAACAAGAGATACAACTGTCATACAATTCAGAGTTCTTTTTATTTTCTTTCTTTTCGTAATGAGTCTCCGTATATGAAAATATGCCTCACGGGCTCAGTCAAATATAAAAAATAGAATATGAACCTTTTACAGTATTTATAGGCAAGTCATCTCAATATACAAAATTGTGCAAATGTGCTAGTTATGCAAAAGTGCTTATGGCAATTGGCAATTGCACGAGGGGTGGACCAAATAACAAAAATTGCCCGGCAAACAAAATTAGTAAAGCAAATTGTACAAAAGAAAACAAACTGCCAAAAGGGCAAAATTGGTAATGGCCACCACACACACACACAAGCCTGTTAGACACACGTCTTTGGTCTCCCCCTACAGCAAGTATAGGTTCCAAAAGGAGTCTGAGATTTAAGATACGCCTCCCAGTAATACTTCAGTGTTCATACCCTAATCACATACACAAGCTCCGTCTTGGCAGTTACTAGTAGAAACTTACACGAGCCCCTTCGTCTCGGATGTTAGAGTGAAACTTACACAAGCCCCTTCGTCTCGGACGTTACAAAGTGAAAAGGTTGCACAGGATGAATCACTCACACAATAGGACAAAACGAAGAAAAAAGGTTGGGAAAAGAACAGTGATGCCCCCCTTCTCTAGTGACACTGCATCAGTGTAGTCGAAGGCACCAACTCCTCCTCTGGTTCTCTCGAAGCGGCACGCAAGCAGTCAACCCCATAGGACACAAAGTGGAGACACGCCACCAGCGACACTTGAGTTTGCCCAGCTCGGCACACCATCCCAGAACAGCAGCCGACCCAACGCCAGCCGCCGATGGACAGGGCTTTCCTCTGTACGATGGCTCAACCACAAACGGATGGACAGAGAGAGCGGTGTACCCCACGCTACACTCTGCAGCATCAAAAACATAGCGTCTTTGCTAGCTAGTTACCACCGGAATGATATACGCTACCCACCGGAAGGAAAAGGGGAGCGTCGTTACCCCGTCAGAATAAAGGTTCAGGATAACCACCGGTTACATACACCCCCACTTTAAAAGGTCACCGTCCCGGTGACACTCCGCACTCGCACACATCCCCGCACACACCCAACAAGCGCGCACGCACACACACACCCAACAAGCGCGCACGCACGCACGCACACACACACGCGCGCGCATGCGCATCCAACGAGCGCAACCACATGCACACTAGAAGCCCCCCAGCACATTAACCATCAACAAAGTACACATGCACATAATCATACACAGACACTGCATAATGATCCAGGATGGAGTCACGCCAGGCTGGATGGACATGGACGTTCTTCTTGGACGGTTACTCTCCAGTCCACTACATGACAGTCTGCGGTTGGAGGCCTGCCCATTGCCCCCTGAGTGGGCTGTCGGCGAAGGCTGCCGCTGCGCACCCACAGAGGCCCGTTGCCCATTGCCCCCTGAGTGGGCTGTCGGCGAGGGCTGCCGCTGCGCACCCACAGAGGCCCGTTGCCCATCACGGTCTCTCACTGGGTGCCCCAGATGCTGGCTCCCCCACGTGAAGCTAGCCTCATGCGACATGGACGTTCTTCTTGGACGGTTACTCTCCGGTCCACTAAATGACAGTCTGCGGTTGGAGGCCTGCCCATTGCCCCCTGAGTGGGCTGTCGGCGAGCGCTGCGCACCCACAGAGGCCCGTTGCCCATCACGGTCTCTCACCGGGTGCCCCCGATGCTGGCTCTCCCACGTGAAGCTGGCCTCCTGCGACTCCGGTTGAGGTTGAGGTTGCTGGGAAATGCCCAGCCACCTTGACAGCACATCCAGCTGCCCTTGCTGATGCGCTGCCATCTGCTTCAACTCAGACAGTCCTTCCATGCTTCTCTCGCAGCTTGGCCGTCGGCTATGCCAGCATTACGAAAAGAAAGAAAATAAAAAGAACTCTGAATTGTATGACAGTTGTATCTCTTGTTATTCACTAACCTGTTGCGGGGAAAGTCAAATCAAGTGTTTGATGGTTGGGTTCTCTCACCCTAACAAATGAGAGTGGCGTAGTCACTAAACATCTTAAAAATATAAAAAAAAATATTACGGTAAAGAGATAACGCAGGCCACACATGCTAGAGTCCGTTGCTGAGTTTCTCCAAGGAACAAGATATCTTTTCCTTTTGCAAATTAGCTCACTTGCGGTCTCCCCAGAGCAAGATAAGGGTTTTATAAGGGGGCTATGGGGATTATGGAATATGTCCTTATCTACTTCGTGCCTACAATAGTTCCCAAATTGACACTCCTAATTTTAGACCATCTTAAGACTCTTTAGGTTATGTTAGGTTACACGAGATAGCCACTCCTAAATGGCATAGCCCACTTCCTTAGGCTAAAAAGGGAAAACTAGGCTAAGGGATGTCAGGCCAGGTTTTTGTCAACAGGTGTACAAAGAGGAGAGGAATTTCACTCTTAAAAAAATCACCAAACCAGGATTTAGGGGGATACAGTTAGGTACTGTATAATAACCTGGTTATTATAAAGATGGACTCGGACACTGGAGTTTGGTTACCGTAAAGTTTACTGTACACATCAGATACGTAACCACAACTGAATTAACTGTCAGTGGAACATTGTATATAAGCTCTCCACGTGAGAGGTGCAATCCCATTGATGCATTCCATTTACTACATTCCTCCCCCCTTAAGCTATTACTTTTCCCTTCTTAACACATAACTTACAATTACTGAATTATGCTGTAACGTTACTCATTAACCACCTTGACTTGTCGAAAATTACATTGAGAAAGACAATACAACCTAGTATAATAAATATAGTATGAACAATTTTACCATTAAGCTACACTTAGCATCACACAATGAATGACAAATAATAGAAATATTACAAAAGTCTTTTCCTTCTTGTTCACCGTCTGTTTTTTTTTTCTTTCTTTCTTTTTTAAACAGACCGCTTTCGTCTTGTCTCTCTTTTCTTTCTTTCTTTCTTTTTCTTTTTCTTTTTTTTTTTCTTAAACAAGACTTTCGTTGTCGTCTCTCTTTTCTTTTTTTTCTTTTTTTTTTTTTTGCAGCAGTTCCAGTGCGTGTGAGTATACACTCAGGTAAGTGTTTGTGGTATGGTGTATGCTCGATCAGTACATTTTAGGGCAGCGACCAGCCTTCACCCTTGTGTGTGTGTGTGTTTGTATGTGCTCGGTAAGTATGGTTTAGGGCAGCGACCAGCCTTCACCCTTGTGTGTGTGTGTGTGTGTGCTCGGTAAGTATGGTTTAGGGCAGCGACCAGCCTTCACCCTTGTGTATGTGTGTGTACGTGTGCATGTGTGTGTTCCTTCCCTGTAATTAAGTACGCCGGTTTCGAACAGGTGCAGCTGTTGGTTGGGATGCAGTGTCGTTCCCTGCAACTGGGGATGGACTGCTTGACTCTGGTGATGTTGTGATGTCCTGCAGATGTCCCTCTGGCATCCAGCTGGGTCCCCCTGCTACCGGCTTTGCGATGACAGCACAGGGTCTTTGCGTGTCCACTGGCTCATGTCTGTGGCTGACACCAGCGTCACCTCCTCCTTCATCAGCCCCCGCTCGTCCTGTTCTCTCGTAGTGGATGACTGTGGCAGAGGGAGACGGCTGCATGAGTCTCTTAGACTCCTCCAATGCTCTCTCCTGCTCACCATGCCAGTGCCACTTGGTCTCTTTATGCAGCAGCTTGTTCGGCAGAGGATGGAGCCCCTCTGCATCCCTGGTGTGTCCCAGGAACTCCAGGAAGGTGCACGAAGTTGGAGTCGGTAGTCGAAGACCTGCCTCTCGTAGCCGCTGTAGGACTGCATTCAGTGTCTCCAGGTGCTCACGGTCACTCCGCCCCGTCCCCAGGATGTCCTCGAGGTACACTGCCACGTTCGGGATGCCTGCCACCACCTCTTCCATCATGCACTGAAAGATGGCTGGACTGGAGGACACGCCGAATGGTACCACCTGAGTCACCTGAAAGAGCTCTGAGGCCTCCTCGAGCTCCATTTCAACTTCCGTGCGCATGGCATATGGCACGGGCCTAGGCTTGTAGAACTTAGGTGCCCCATCCTCATTGATTTTGGCTGGCGGGCCTGTCCAGGTCCCAAGCTCCTCTTTGAACACCTCCTCGTTCTTTTTTAGCACCCCCTTCAAAGTTAGCTGAGGCTGATCTAGCCTGTTGACATACACACAGTTCATGTCCAACTCCCTGAGCCATGCACGACCTAACAGGTTTGATCCAGTGCCTGCTACAACGACCACTGGTAAGTCCTTGACTTTGTTTTGGCATGCCACGGCTACATTGGCTGCCCCTAGGGTTGCGACTTTTTCACCTGTGTATGTTTTCAGGGTCAATGAACAGTTCTGTAATTCTGGTGCCTTTCCAGCAGCCCACAATTTGCCATATTCGGCCTCTGTCAAGATGGTAACACTGCAGCCAGTGTCCACCTCAAATTCAACACAGTGTCCATTCAAGTCTAACTGAGTGGTAATGGGGTCAACTTTTGCTGTGTCCGAGCTATTGATGTTGTGCATAGAGAACACCTCTTCCTCATCACTGGACTGTGGATCAGGGGACTCGTCGAAGTAATGCGCATACTGCCTTTTTTCTTTCTTCGCAGTTGCCCTTTCTGGCTTTCCTCCCCCCTTAACCTGCCACTGCTGGTCGCCGGGAAGTGCCGACTTGCACATCTTCTTTAAATGCCCCATCTTTCCACACCCATGGCACTTTTCGTTGATAAAACGACAGTCCCGTGCCAAGTGTTCACCCCCACACCTATAACATGCTACTGATGGCCCACCCTTGTTTTGCCACTTTGGTTTCGCGTTCATCTTGTACACTGCCTGTGACGCTGTGTTTTTGTTTACCCCTTCCGCCGCTTTGGATTGCAAGTCACGTACATCTCTGTTCGCTGCTTCGATTGATTGTAACACCTCCAGTGCTTTGTCAAACGTTAGCGCCGTTTCTGACAACAATCTCCTTTGCATTCGATCATCCGCAATTCCACACACGAGCCTGTCCCTCAGCATCTCTTTCAACTTGTCGCCGTAGTTACAATGTTTCGCCAGCTCCCTCAACACTGCTACATATTCCAACACAGTCTCATTAGCCGCTCTTGTCCTGGTATTAAACTTGAATCTCTGGACTATTTCACTGGGTTTGGGATTATAATGTGACTGTAACAATTCCGACAACTGCTCGAATGTTTTGTCGCCTGGCTTTTCTGGGCTCAACAAGTTTTTCATCAAGCTGTACGTCTTGCTACCCACTGAGCTTAACAGTATCGCCCGCTTTCTGCCAGCGTCAGCGATCTCGCAATATTCCTCCCAACTCTGGCTTTGACTGTCGAAAGCAGTTAGATTTCCTACCATTCCTGTAGTAGCCATACTTGCGCCGTTAACGGTTGGTGTAGTCGTTGCTCTGGTGTTGTTAGCCCCACTTGTGCTAGCTTCTGTAGCTCTTCGAGACGTTTCTGGTCCGTCGCCGTCCGACATTTGCTTGTTTCAAAACTCTCCCGCTGTTGTCCTCACACACAGCGTACTCCGAGTTCACTTTTCCTCGTCGCCAATGTAATAACCTTGTTATTATAAAGATGGACTCGGACACTGGAGTTTGGTTACCGTAAAGTTTACTGTACTCTTCAGATACGTAACCACAACTGAATTAACTGTCAGTGGAACACTGTATATAAACCCTCCACGCGAGAGGTGGAATTCCATTGATACATTCTATTTACTACAGTACTGTATATCCCTGATGATGGGCCCGTTCCTTCAGCTTACCCAGGCCCAAAATTGACATATTTTCCAGTGGTTTTGATGACCAATTTCTGATTCTGATTGTGACCGAATTGATAGGGAGTTGGATCAGAGGGTTGCAGGTTTGAATCTTACCCTGACCAATAGACAGCTGGCACTAGATGGCACCTGAATTCCACATTGCGCCAGGTTGTAAATGCCCTGCATGTTATAACTTTAAAGGGCTTTGTTTAACCCATTTTAGCCCAAGGCACTTGTAAAGAAGGCCTGCTGAAAGCTTAAGCCCTTTTTGGGAAAAAGGTGTCCTCTGCCTATTATAACCTAAATATCTCAGCCTCTGAAGCACATACAAACATGAAATAAGTTGCATGTAAAAGCCAGAACCCTCATTTGCAGTAGAATGTGTTAATTCAGCTTTAATATATTTTTAATAACAAAACTGAAATCTCAAGACCCTGAATGCAGGATGTCGCTCCAGGCACAAAAGGTCAAACATTATACGCGTCGCAGCATCAGGCTAAAATGAGTTAAAAGCACCAGCTAATAGTGCTTTAGTGTGAGCTGTCCCTGAAGTGTGAATGCGTATTCAGATCTAAGGATGACAAGGTTCTTTTTTGAGAAAAAAATTAAATACAGATAAGGCTGTAGCCTTTACTGCTTCAAATGCTGCAGGATTATCCAGGGCTGGACTGGGGGAGAAATAGGACCCGGGCACTTTGGCTTAAAGGGGCTCCTCACAATCATAATTAGCGTTGCAGAACTGACTCACCGGTGGGTCCTGCACCCTCGTCAGCCCCTATTTTCAGAAATGTTAAAAAACGTAATGTTTTTTTTTTAACATTCCTTAAAAACCATGAGGGTGCAGGGCCCACGGGAAATGCCTGCTATGCCAGATGGC
Source organism: Engraulis encrasicolus (assembly GCF_034702125.1). NCBI lineage: Eukaryota > Metazoa > Chordata > Actinopteri > Clupeiformes > Engraulidae > Engraulis > Engraulis encrasicolus. Next base: position 6,911,189 of record NC_085867.1, on the reverse strand, counting down.
CAGTCCAGCCGTGGGGTTATCCTTGCACCTTTCTTTCCCATGCAGGTTTTGATCCATTTACACGTATCGTAGATCTAAGGACAGTAGTCATCACCTATTGATTTTCTCCTTTTGATGTGCTCCATTGGTTTTGAATACTTGAGTTTACCTTGGTATAAACCTTGTATTTCTAATACTCTCATGGAATGCAGCCCAGATGAAGCACATTTCAGCGGTAGACGTATACCTCAAGGACTATGCCTACTGAAAACGGGATCGAGCAGAGCACTCAGCTATCAGCTCAGACAACATTTGTTAAATTAAAGCCCTTAAGCAAATGACACATTTTGAGTTGTTGATTTTTAATTAAAAAGTGACATTGAGGACTGTTTGTAGATTAATTAGCCACCTACAACAAATGCAAATAAAAGAACAAATGATCATACACCAGGGAAACAAGTTTTTATTGTTAGTGAAGCTCTAATGAATGAATGACTATCAAGCTGTTATTGTTATAGCTGGTTGATAATATGTCATAGGTCTATGGGCTACATTACTGGTTGCATGGTCTTCAAGGCATGAAAAAGGCAATGACCGATGGTCATATGAGGCCAGCCATTATGTGGGACTCTGTGCCCTCACACCAGTCCTTCCAGGCTTAATGCTTCCATCTCGTGCACTTTGAGTCCGTTTCGTATGAAATCTGTAAGCACAATGGCTTTGAACTTTAAGTTCCCTTGTAATGGTACTTTGGGTGAATTCATTCTTCCCCTCCCATGAGGAAGGCATAGAGCATAGAGCACACACAGCACACTCATCTTTATTCCCCCTCCCTCGTGCCACGGTGCATGACTTTTATGTCTGTAGTACATGCTCTAAATCAAAACGGCCGGCTGCACTGCAGCGTAGATTTACTACTACTATTTACATAAATTACTTTTTTTCTGTTTGGTTCCTATTGACAGGAACTAATGAGATCAACCCATTCCTGGTAGGTACTGTTCAGTCATTTAGAGTTATTACAGTTCACCGTCTACTGACCTTGCCCCTGACATTAGGACTTAACTTTGGACTACAGTATAACTGAATGTTACATGAGGGGAGTATTGCGGTTTCAAGCTGAATATTGTCAGTATGGTTTATAACAAGTTGGAATATTCCACATTGGGATTGAATAAAGAGTTGATTCCTGACGTGCACATAGGGGGGGCTAGGGGAGAAATAGGGTCCGGGCTAGCCTAGCGAGCTAAACCCCTACGGCTGAATTCAATTTGTGGCTACTAGGGGCGTCTAGATTTCTAGGCTAGGCCCGGGCACTTTTGGCTAGAAGGGGCCCGCATAGCGGCGCAGAACTGACTCACCGGTGGGCCCCACACCCTTGTGGACCCCTATTTTCAGAAATAGTGGCCCACAAGGGTGCAGGGCCCACCGGGAAATGCCCGCTATGTCACAAGGGTGCAGGGTCCACCGGGAAATGCCCGCTATGTCAGATGGTCAGTCCAGCCCTGTGCACACTAACCAAATACTTCCCATGTTCCGTTTAAAGTCTGATTACTCCCTGCAGGTAACGTACAATACATTTGGTGGAATCAATTCAACACTCCCAGAGTTGACACAGCTAGAGGGGTGTTACATTCGACTCTCTGAATTATCACAGAAAAAATTGCTGTGTTGTCGTTCTCATTTCAATATTCCACAGTGTGTGAAGGGGGGGTGGGGGAAACTACGTAGTTGCAATTCAAGAGAAAAAAATGCAAATGTCCAATTAATAATTTGATCTTATTAATACCGAAAACTCTCTTTTCCCCTCCATTAACCACATTTCAGATTCAGAAGAGTAGACTTAACATGAAATTTCTTCAAATAAGAGAGTCAAATAAAGGCCACTGTGCGCGCTGGCTGTGGCGCAGGAAGATGCATAAATTAATTAGTGGCTCTAAAAATACTAAAAAAAATACAGTTATTCATGATGCCATATACCATACCAGACAGTACGATCTGAACCCACAATGAGAAATTAACTCAAATTTATTCCCAAGGATTCTGGGTACCAATTTATTTATTAGTCAGAGAAAAGATATCAAGAGAGGAAGGTTTCATTTCATACATATTCCTCCTTCTGTCCTTAGAGTAGCTCCTCCTACTTATGAAATAAAGAAAAGTGATTGGAGACATTATGCACCTACTATACTGTGTGCTGTGCATTTAATGTAACATGAAATGGTTACTTTGTGCATGTGTGTGTGTGTGTGTGTGTGTGTGTGTGTGTGTGTGTGTGTGTGTGTGTGTGTGTGTGTGTGTGTGTGTGTGCGTGCGTGTGTGGACAATCGCTTTTGTAGTGGGTTGTAAGTTATTGTTTTATTGTTGCCGTTAACGTTCTGCATTAGCTGATTCTTTTGAAGACATCTGCTCTTAACCACCAACCACAAACCATCTCCTCTTCTTGGTCCCGTGCCCATATTTGGACTGTACTTCCTCCCTGCTCTGTGTGACTTACTGTAACTGCTCATTAATGTGCTCCTCATTTCAGCCAAAATGTGGGGCTGCACTTCCCCTGCTGTTGACTGATTTCTACTCACTGATAGATGAGAAATGATTATTGCTTTTGCCTTTTGCAATTAGCCACTAATGACTTAACGATACAGCACCATAACACCCTGTGAGAGGGGTAGGCCTATAAAAGCCAGTGTGTGTGAGTGTGAGCTCGGGGAGGAGCACAGTGTTGCCCTGCTGCTCTTACCAGAGATTCTTTAAGTATATCCATCATTTGCATTGACGTCACAATATTACGTAATCGTTTTTGCTGGACGGCAGAAGTGCACATTCGTACATAGGAATTATGCGGACGAAGACAACTTTGACCATAAAATACCAAAGAAACACGTAGTTCTTGTATTTTTTTAAAAACGGGATATGTACCTGGCGTTATCAGGCTAGGTTGGCCACGGTGGATGTGTTCAAATCATAGTTTTATTAAAATGTATTCTGCTCCACTAGGTGGCATAACGGGGGCGGGCGGTATGGGAAACTGGGAGAAGAAGAGAAAGTTGTTGCTTGCTTCCAGCCATGAACTTACTCTGCCTGCGATGTATTTTTTTTATCCCGTGTTTATTTTCTTCAGTTAAGTTGTGAACTTAAACCAAACCTCTGCATTGGCAAAATACTAGCACCTTAATGCACCGTTTCTTCATTGGTGGCTGGGCACCGCGGCTGGCATCCTCTCGTGGCATGGCACAGGTAAGATAATGCTGCTAACCTAACTTACTACAAGACGCACGGTACATTTTGTGTCAGGCATTTTGCAAAGTGGTCTTTTGAAAAGCATATCTTTTCATCTCGGATGTATCTTGTAGGTTAACTCGGGTGCGTTTCGTTTCATCCAAGTGGATTTCATTGTTGTTTCAGCCACGTCTGCCCAATGTATCTATTGTGAAATATAATTCTATCTTATCTTCTGTTTACATGTCCAAATTGGACTCCAATGTTACATGTTCATTTGTAACCGTATTTTTTATTATTGACCACTTATGTTACCAGTCCACTATCCTGTCTTGCACTTTCTGTCTGTCTGTAAATTGTCAGTCCTGTCTGTCCTGGCATGGTAGAGAGAAAGGCTAGTTTCGTTTCCCTTGTATGACCATGAAGAAAGTGGCAATAAAAGCTGACTTGCATATACTTCAATGTTTCAAATCGGTGTTGCATTACATTGCACATGTAGAAACACATAGGACAGAATGTCGGTTACATACTTTGATTAGTTTAAGCGTAGGCCTAAATAAATTATTTGAAAAGATGACCCTTCACAAGAGAAAGAAAAGCACAACAACCTGTTATTTATCTTTATTGTTTTGTAATAAACAGGTTCATCAGTCAGGTGGTCGGCACCCAAACTAAAACCATGAGTCATGGTGGCCAGGATGACGTCCAAGAATTGCATCCCAGCAGCACAGGTAAAGACATGACTAGTAAGTTGGGATGAGTGTTATTTTCTGACATTTTACATCACATTTTAATTCAGACAATATTGCCAAGGGAGTTAATTATTCAGTACTGTACCGGTACAATACAAATGCATTGGCTAGATTAATTTAAATAGCATGTTGTCTTCTCTTTTTTTTTAATAAGATGGGGGAGCCAACATGAAGAGGTGTCCAGAGAGGCTTCTTTCGCTTGGGCTTTGCAACAGCACCAGGACCTCACCATCAGTGTTGCTGGTTTCCTCATCCATCGGCTTACTTACATTCCTCACTGATGCCACTGATCACCTGTACCAGTTGTTGGAGTTTTGAGGAGGCCTCTAAATTAACTTTTTTCATCACTAGCCAAAATGGCTAGTATGTTAATCTCCAAAACATACCGGTACATTACATAATGGGTCAAAAGTGCCAAGTTTGTTTTCTTTTCTACCGGCCAAATTAACTTAATTTCCCCAGTATTTGGCTGGTGTGCGCCTGGTGTCATTGATAGTGAGTAGTTGTGATAATAAATAACTGAAATGATGAAGTCCATCCAGACATGTCTTGCTTATTTTATTGTACTAATACAACAACGTAGAACATTTTCTGTGAAAGTGAAGTGAAAGCCCAACTGGGAAAACTCCAACTCCCATTGACATTGGTGACACAGCACACAAGTGTTCACTGCACGAAATTGCATTTATTGCTTCACCCGTGCAAGGGGGGCAGCCCCAATGGCGCCCCAAGGGAGCAGTGCGGCGGTACCATGCTCAGGGTATCTCAGTCATGGAGGAGGATGGGGGAGAGCACTGATTACTTAACTCCTCCCCACCAACATGGTGGGTCAGGAGTCGAACCGGCAACCTTTGGGATACAAGTCTGACACTAACCGTTTACCCATGACCGCCTGTCAATCTTCAGTCTAGTCTACCTAATTATATTGTCTCCACTAAATGTATATCTCAGGTGACATGGGTATACTAGTATGGGGATAGTGCTGTATGTAACTAATATTAACCCATTTTTAGCCGGCACCTGCAAAAAATGCCAGCTAATTGCCTATGCCCTTTTTAAGAAAGGTGCCCTCATCCTATTAAAAAAAACAAATAACTAAATAAGTCTCTGAAGCACATACAAACATGATATGAGTTTTAAAAGCTGTTAATTCAGCTCTAACATACCCACATTTTTAATCTAAAAAAATATAATATATCATGCCTGAATGCTGTGTCGCTCCATTCACCTAGGTCAATACAACGTGTACACAGCATCCAGCATCGATGGGTTGGCTATACAGGCCTAGTTCAGAGAACCATTTATTAATATAAATGAGTACTTGCACGTCTATTGTACATGTCCACCCCAGAATAGATATCCCCTCCCATCACCTACATAACCTTGAAATGTATTTGTACTTTGTGTTTAAAAATAAACTACTACATTGAGTTGGTGTGATTAAGAGGTTGAAATCGGCTAAACTTGGCTTGGTGTGCTGGACCTCTGGCTCTTCCATACATCCAATCTGTCATGACATCAGATCACCGCTCTTCTCATCTGGGGAAAGATAACAGAAAGATAAGTAACACTTAGCTGACACTTATCCAAAGCAACTTCCTTACTCACAGTGAATTGCTAACTGACCCTGCAGCATGGGGCTAGGTGCCTTGCTCAAGGGCACAGCCTGGATGGGAGGTGAAGGGAGAGGTGTAGGATGGGATTTGAACCTGCAACCCTCCAATCTTAATACCACTTTCCAAACCATTAAGCCTCTGATGTGTGTGATTTCAGAGGGCAGACAATTTGGATGACAACACAACAAAGTGGTGCACTTTATAGGCCTATTATTGACAAGGACAACACCAAGACTGGTGGGCCTAAGCATGTCATAAATAGGCCAGCATGGATAAGGATAATGGACTGGCATTTCATGACAGCATCATGCTGGAGAGTAGGCCTAAGCTACTTGGGAAATCACCGCTAGAGATGTACACATGGTTTATTATTACATTTGAACCTTAACAGTATGAATGTCATAGCCGTGCTACTTCACCAAGAGCTTTATGAATTCCGTGTTTACGTTACAGCCTGCAATATCTTAGCATACGTCCATCATAGCGTAATGATGCTGCTAATTAATTAACGTTAATCATGGAAAGCATCTTACATTTACCTCAAAGAAAAAAACATTGAAATTGCACATTAGACTTAAATTAACTAGCGTTCACGAATTAAGAGACAAACGGTGATAATAAAGGATGGCAAATGAGAAACTTACCGTGGTGCTCATCCAGGCTACTCGAGTAGCTTGGTGGTTTTCCAGTTGGTTGCCGCGATTCACTTCAGCTTCCTCTTTTTATTTTGAGATCCAGTGAAAAGTCACGCCTGGTTTGTAACCCTATCTGTTTTTGTAACAAACAGCACAATGTGTGTTTACGGTGTTTAGTTTATCGGTGATCTAAGTTACGTTATGAGTTACTAAACGTTGCGACTCCCATAGGAATCCATTCATTAATGCGGCACTCTTGCCGTCCAGTAGCCGTCCACTAGAACGTTTGACGTCACATGCAAATCATGGATAGAGATATGCCAATGTAATAGGTTGCTATGGGCAGCTAACGTGACCAGGTTCCGGTCTGCCTAAAGGGGCGTGTCATAATACTCCTAGCATTGAATAGAACAGTCCTTAGGTCTGCCTAGGTCTGCCTACAGGGGGATTTCCCCCCCTCCCCCTTGCAATAATAGAACCCGGAAACAATGGGCCAATGGAACCTCTCTCTCTCTCTCTACTCTCTCTGCTGCTACTCTGCTGCAGGGCCGCATTAGGATGGCCTGGGGCCCCTAGGTTACAGGTTGATGTGCAACCCCCCACCCCCACCCCCACAAATGTTGTGACAAACTTACATAGACAGTGTCATAATTACCAGCTAGGAAGTAAGGATAGTATGTCTACCAACTGCACTCAACACAACATATGAATTATTCAATATTGTCACAATTCTGCAATTTCCCACCTTTGACCAATCAGGGGCTCCCTGGCAGGTGGGGGCCCCTAGGCTGCAGCAATATCTAGCCTGTGGCCTGACAGCTTGCCATTCATGGCCCAAGCTCGCTGCCACTAAATTCAAACTCCAAAAAAAAAAAATCAGGGAAAGCAGTTCCTTGCCAAATGCAAACGATCACCGTCTGATTATCCCCCCCTCAGTCAAATTGGCTCAGGCACTGATCAGGGCCGGTTTTACCAACTCCTAGGGCCCCACCAATACCTGCCCTCTGTAGGGCCCCCCAATAGTCAGCCCTGTGAATGGTAAATACCAGCAAAACTCATTCAAAGGGGCCCCATGTCCATATTTTGAATAGGGCCCCCAAATGGGTAGAAGCTCATGGTTGAATCCCAGCCCACAGTGCATGGCTTTATGTCCAGTGAAACCAGCTGTCTGTTTTTGCTCTGTCTCATCCAGGAAGCTCAGCTCCTTCAGGATGATGATGATGATGATGATGATAATGATGATGATGATGATGATGATGATGATGGTGATGATGATGATGATGATGATGATGATGATGATGGTGATGCTGCTGATGATGGTGATGATGATGATGATAATGAGGATGGTGATGATGGTGATGATGATGATGATGATGATGATGATGATGATGATGATGATGATGATGGTAATGATGATGGTGATGATGATGATGATGATGATGATGATAATGAGGATGGTGATGATGGTGATGATGATGATGATGATGGTAATGATGATGGTGATGATGATGATGATGATGATGATGATGATGATGATGATGATGATAGTAATAATGATTGATGATGATCTCATAGAGGATCTCCCAAACTCTTCTGGTTTTCTTCATTCACCTCCTGCTCGCACCCCAGAGAAAAAAAACACCCAACCACAAAAAAATAATACAAAATGTTTTGAGTTCGATCGACTGTGGCTCAATACATGCTTTCCTATTCGGTGCAGTCAATAATAATCCCTAATTATACAGCTTCCGTATTTCCGTTTAATTTATCAGTGACCTACAGCCTACGCATTAAATACGCTGCAATATTGCACATTGAAATCACTTCCAAACATTGCTGTGCTGTGCAGTAGTCATTGACTGTCCTCAACTTTGAAAGTTGCCAGATTGATCGGCATCAGGGCAGGCAAAGTAAAGTGTATCTGAGTGCATTTGAGAACTCTATTTACCTGATGTGACCTTTACGGTGTCAGATAAGAGACTGATGGCATCTTTCTGAACGCTGCCCTGCGCCTGCCACCGCTGCCGCCGCCGCCGCTGCCAGTTTTAATGCGGGGTCCCCCGGGACTCAATAATATTGCAGCAGCACCCTTTTGTTTGGTCATTTCATTGCGCGCACCGCACCCACCACCCCCTTGGGCACATACTTTAAAAAACATGGAAGTACTTATCGGTGCGGGTGCTGCCAATGATGCACAGATTTATTTTGCTCTTATGTCTGGCCGTGATGACCAGGCTGTGCCTGAAAGTCTGTGATGGGTAATTACTTTCTGGAAAAGGCAAGAGGTTATTATCTTAAGTTCCCCCCTGCTATTGCTATTGCAGACCTCAGCATAGTCCGCCTGCCTGCCTGCCTGCCTGCCTGCCTGCCTGCCCGCTTTCCAACCTTACCCTCCCCCACTATACTGTACTGTGAAAGCCTTTTAGAAAAATATAACTTTGAGTGATTCTTTTTTTTTTAAAGTCATAACTTATAGAAACACAAAATATTCTGCCGCCATACAGTAAGATTATTATTCCTTGCAATAATTTATTTTAACATTTTCAGGTATTAGGCTACCTGTCAGGTGCTAAATGTTTCAGTATGGCAGGAAGATTTAACGAGCACCAAAAAGTTGCAGTGTAGATGTGTTTCAGCCTCTTTGAATGTTTTAATAATGTATTTGTGCATGGGAAACAGGCATTTGATGCTTATCGTCAACATTTGTCATTGTTGTTGTGGAAAAACAGAGCATGCCACATACAATATTTTATATTATACCACCATGACCTCAGCAACATTTCCTGAACTGACATCATGCTATTCATATCAATATTATCATCTGTTAATATCGGTGGGGTGGCCCTGTCAGATGTTTTTTTCCTGGG
>NC_085867.1:6867121-6899621 GCF_034702125.1 Engraulis encrasicolus | reverse complement strand
CTTTATCAAACGTGGGCCCCATCTATCAGGGATCGTGGACGGGTATTGAAATTGCCCAGCTGGCCACAAATCAGGCATGTGGATCGGCTGAACGCAGGGCTGGACTGGGGGAGAAAAAGGGCCCTGCACTTTTGGCTTAAAGTTGCCCCTCATAATTAGCGGCGCAGAACTGACTCACCGGTGGGCTCTGCACACTCGTGGGCCCCTCTTTTCAGAAAATAGGGGCCCATGAGGGTGTGGGGCCTGCCGGGAAATGCCCGCTGTGCCAGATGGCCAGTCCAGCCCTGGGCCCTCCTTATGTGGAGCAAGGCCGAACGACATAGTGGACCCGATCCGCCGCCAGCCAGCCGACAGACGTGTGAAGGCAATGTGGGGGGAGGAGCTTGTAGGTACATCAGCATCGTTTTGTTTCCGTGGTGATGGATGCGACCCCTGCTGACCCCCGAATGGCCGGGTTGCCTCGCTCGGGTGCCGCCTGATTGGCCAAGAGACATCCGTCACTCTTCCTTTTTCTCTGCGTCGGCAGCTCTCCACCTGCACGGACATTTCTTCTTCTGTCTTCTCTTATTGACATGTACAGGATGTTTTTTTTGTGTGTGAGTGTGTGTGTGTGTGTGTGTGTGTGTGTGTGTGTGTGTGTGTGTGTGTGAGTGGGAGTGTTTATTTCCCCTCTCCGTTTCTCTCTCTCTCTCTCTCTCTCTCTCTCTCTCTGTCTCTGTCTCTGTCTCTCTCTCTCTCTCTCTCTCTCTCTCTCTCTTTCTCTCTCTCTCTCTCTCTCTCTCTCTGTGTGTGTGTGTGTGTGTGTGTGTGTGTGTGTGTGTGTGTGTGTGTGTGTGTGTGTGTGTGTGTGTGTGTGTGTGTGTGTGTGTGTGTGTGGAAGGGCACTGCTGGGAGGAGTAGGGCATGGAAATAAGTACCCAGCTCTGACAGCCCTGACTCTGTTAGATATGGTGTGCTCTTGGCTTGGACTGCATGGTTTTGGACATTTTAAAAGTATTTTTTATGGCCATTTTGTGCCTTTGATGCAGAAAATAACAGTTAAGAGAGACACGAAGCAAGTGGGAAATGGCCCTGAACAGACTCGAACCTGGGTCACCACGGACAAGGCAGTCATTGGTAAGCAGTTAGGGTGTCAGACTTGAAGCCGAAAGGTTGCCGGTTCGACTCCCAACCTGCCAGTTTGTTGTCCCGACCTGCCAGGGGGTTGTAATCAACCAGTGCTCTCCGCCATCCTCCTCCATGACTGAGGTACCCTGAGCATGGTACCGTCCTGCCGCACTGCTCCCTGGGGGCGCCATTGAGGGCTGCCCCCTTGCACGGGTGAGGCATAAATGCAATGTCGTTGCGTGCTGTGTGCAGTGTTCACTTGTGTGCTGTGGAGTGCAGTGTCACAATGACAATGAGGGTTGGAGTTTCCCAATGAGCTTTCACAAGTTGCTTGTTGATGGTAGGGTGCATTGCACCACAGTAACTCCTAAGATTTTGGGCATGGGTTTTATAATGACAGACATGCTGTTTATATTACTTTGTCTTATTGAGATTGATAACGGCTTTCTTCATTTGTTGCGGAGGTCAAATCAACTAAGATGTAAGAACACGCAAAGGCAGCATTTTCATTTTGAGCTCAGCCTCAGACTTAGAGCATCTCTACAAGGCAGACCACACAGCTTCTTCGGAAGAAGTTTGTGACCCCCTTCTGTAGATAAAACTTCATACTTCCCCACTTAATTTTCCATTCACTTACCTGGAAGTAATATATAGCCTAGTAGTAAAAATGTGGCTTTCAAAAATATCTATTGCCAGCAACAGAACATTGTCCTTAACCAACCCTGAATCTCAGTCATGCACACAGCATGGCCAACAAAGTTAGATAGATAAATAAATAATAATAATAAAAAACATGGATATTAATGAATAAAACTAGAGTTTTTTAGCATGTCACATTTGTGTTTTAGTCGCTTCAAAGAGCACAACCTCACACATTGCTGCCATTTACATTCCTTTTAGGTAGAAAAAACAGCAACCAACCAACAAAACAAACAAGCAAACAAAAATGCAAAACATATAACCCTGAGTGAAGTCCTCTGGTGCTGTGACAGCTTTGGGAAGTGCCTTACGCATATACAATGTGATAACTCTTCCTTGGCTGACAGTCACACAGGAAGTTAATTCCCCCTCTGATACCCAGCCAGCAGAGTAGAGATGGGTTTTATGGCTCTTTGACGCGATCCGGATCATCGTTCCTTTCAAAGAGCCGTTCAAAAGACTGGCTCTTTTTTAATATATTTTTTTGGTCTTTTAAAGACTTCATTTCACGATAGGAGAGTCAGGGAGCGACAGGAAATTATTGGGGAGAGAGATATGGGGAAGGATCGACACAGGCCCCGGTCTGGGATCGAACACTGGTCGCCAGTGCAGCAGCCCCGCGCCCTACTGCTAGACCCATGGTAGGGCCAAAACACTGGCTATTTAGAACGTTTTTTAAAATTCAATGTTAAAAAGAGCATTTTTGATTCCACTTCTAGGTCATTTTGTCCAAAAAACAACTGATTTACCTCCTCCTTCAAAACACGGTCTCTCTCTCAGGCAGACACTTGTGTTTCTTCCCCAACATTAAAGTGCACGCGTGAGGGTGACATGCTTAAAACAAATGAAAAATGTAACTAGATAAAATGTACGCAAAAATGGTATAGTGGCTCCTCCAGCTGCGATTCGGTTCCCATTTTTCACTTCTACGTGCACCGTTCAAAAGAATCGATTCGTTCATGAACATCACAACCCTACGTACAGCGGAGGCTCTGGGAGGCTCAGAGCATAGCCCCAGCACACAGCACACAGCACAGCGAGGCGCGCGCGGGGCACACAGTGAGGCAGCCGAACGTGACGAGTCCGTGGCCTGCCCTTGGCACAACGTTCTGCGGAAAAATTATAATCAAATCTATTTATTAAAAAAGTGGGGGGAAAGGGGAGAAAAAAAGCAATTTGTTCGGTGCCATCCATTTTCATCTCCAACTTGCATAGTAGTGTGTAGTAGAGGGTAGTGTGGTGTGGTGTAGTGCAGTGTGTGTGTGTGTGTGTGTGTGTGTGTGTGTGTGAGAGAGAGAGAGAGAGAGAGAGAGAGAGAGAGAGACAGAGACAGAGAGAGAGAGAGAGAGAGAGAGAGAGAGAGAGAGAGAGAGAGAGAGAGAGAGAGAGCCTTCTCCTCTGAGCTCCCAGATATGTGAGTGTGTGTTATCAGTCCCTGCGGGAGTTGGGGATGAACAGAGACTCTTTTCACACCGAATGTTCTAGAATCTAGCCTGTGGAATCTTTGGGTCGGAACTCTTTTTTCCCCAGCAGCACAGACTGGCTGCCCCCCTCGGGTCACCTGATAAGGACTGGGACTCATCATAAGCGGGAGAGGAAGAGGATGGCCTGGAAAATATCACACACACACACACACACACACACACACACACACACACACACACACACACACACACACACACACACACACACACACACACACACACACACACACACACACACACACACACACACGCACGCACGCACGCACGCATGCACGCACGCACGCACACAAGCAAGCCGACAGGGGGGTGTGGACAAAGGGAACAGTTGTCCCGGACCCAGGGACAAAGGGGGGCCAGAATTGGGTTCTCATTACATTGTATGTATTGGGTGAGGGGCCCTTTCAGATGACTTTGTCCTGGACCCAGCTTAATCTGTCAGCAGCCCTGCACACGAACACACACACACACACACACACACACACACACACACACACACACACACACACACACACACACACACACACACACACACACACACACACACACACACACGCACACACATGCACACACACACACTTTCATCCCCCGCTCTCTATCCTGCCTATCGGGATTACCTGCACAGACCAGCCATTGAAATTATAAGTTGAGGAGCAGCCCTGATAATACTCCTTCAGTCCCTCGTCTCAGTCTAGTTATTCTGCTGTTCGCAAGGGCAAACGGAACAGTCAGGTAAAAAGAAAACACACACACGCACACGCACACACACACACACACACACACACACACACACACACACACACACACACACACACACACACACACACACACACACACACACACACACACACACACACACACACACACACACAGATGCACACACAGTAGACAGACAGTTTAGTTAAGTACAGCCATGCTATGTTTAGATATACAGTAATTATACTGGAATTAAAAGTAGCATGGTGAGAATGGATGCTGTTTCCCATCCCGTCACCCACCGCTGGCAGTTTAATTGTAGCATCTGGAGATCAGCATCTGATGCTTTGCCAGCGCTACTTAAAACAGCACGGTGTTGTTGTTGTTGTTGTTGTTGTTGTTGTTGTTGAGCTATATGTACACATTTGCTTTCTGTCTTGCTGATAATTCAGAGTGCACTTTCGGCGGCACCAACGCAAGTGGTGTTGAAAGCAGTGGCAAGTCCAGGACAGATTACTGTGCAGGCCTACTGGGCACAGGCCCAGGGGCCCAAGAGTCAAGGGGGCCCTGAAGCTCTAGCCTCTGTATTTGCATTCTCTTATTGCATTAAAATCACATTTTTATCAACTGTATTTCCAAATTCTCTTGTGGGAAAACCTCCCAAACCCCCGATGACATACCATAGACTCTCACACCTGGGGCCTATACTAGGAACGTACTTCAACCTACCTAGAACTAACCCAGGGTTAACCTGATAAACCAGAGTTGACAAACCTGGCTACCTTGGCCGGGGTTAATCCATACTACGGCGCTGATTTAGATGTTGGTTTGTCTACCCCGAGTTGCCTTAACTGGAGTACCTGCGCATTCTCGTAACAGGGCAACCGCGTCCAATCAGAGAGCGGTTCTGATCAATCATTCTTAGTGCTAACTGGAATGCTGAGAAATGAAAAGAGACGCCAGTGCGCAAGGATAACCTGGCCATTTGTTTAAATATCACTTGGGGTGTGTGTGTCTGGGGGGTGCTTTCTTATTGCTTGTCAGTTTCTGGATCTTACCGACGTACAGACAAAATGAGGAAGTACACGATATGGGGAGGGGAGCTGTATTTCACTATGCATTTCTTGTTGGCCATTTTATACAGATGTGTAATTGGTGACACTTTATTTGACGCCGGCGTCATAAGCATGTCATTACAGTGTCATAATAGTGTCATAATGTGTCATAAACATTATGTCCATGTTATAAACATTTAATGACTGTTAGAATTCCAGCCAGTTTGGATTCATATCCCATCTTGGGTGGACCCAGGGAAAAGAATGAAAGGGAAAACCGCGAGAATTTTTCATGCGTGCTGCGCAAAGTTGTTCAATTGCGCTGTTTTCGGTTAAACCCTGGCCCGTCGGGCACGTATTTGACCTGTTTTAAAGCTCCTAGCGTGCATTAAAACCCTTTTGAACGCTTTGGCCGTGGTGTGTGTACCCATACAAGTCGATGTAGTGGTTCACAGTTCCATTAGGTAGCACAGGTACGATACAACAGGAGTTTTCAAAAGTGGCGCACCTACCTCTCTCAGCTTCCGCCTTCCAACTACGTCCACAAAATGGTTCGCCAAAGTGATACTTCATAGTAATCCATTTTATTTTTGTCCACCAAAGACGAGCCACAAGAAACAAATTCACACGTTTCCATGTCCTGTGTTGTTGTTGTCTTGCAGATTCATTTCTCACTGAACGCAGTTTAGTGACGTCACGGCGTCACATGACTCCTGGAAGGAACGCACATTCGCTCATCCAGTTATTATACAGAAGCGCGAGAGAGAGAGGCGCTGTCGTAATATACTGTTTGATATTTTGAGATGGATCCTTCGTTGGCGTCTGGTGGTTCAATTGAAGAGTTTGGTGGCCATGGTTATCTTTTTCGAACCAGAATATTTGTTACAGATAAAGAATTATTGCCACATGTCGCATATCACAATAATATACCGATTAGAATATATAGCAGTCCTTGGTGATGAAATAAATAATTGCAATATAAATAGAAAATACTATACTCACTCATTAGACAGTTGACCATTAGGGCCACTTGGTCTAGGATGGTTTTTTTTTTCAATTGATTCTTGGTACATAAAAGAAGGCGCTCTGTGACCCATCTCGACACCTTTAGCCAACCCCGAAACTGGATCCCCTCCAAAACAATACATGAGCCCGCCCCCGAAACTGTAATCTGTGATATGCGACATGTGGCAATAATTCGCGGTTTTCCCTTTCATTCTTTTCCTTCGGTCCACCCAAGATGGGATATGAATTCAAACTGGCCGGAATTCTCCTTCAAAGAGTTTATGAAACGAAAACAAAGTAAAGGAATTTGACCATTTCCAGGACAGATTCTGAAAGTTCTAAGCCTTGTGAATGAAATGGGATATTGTCTGGGTGATATTTTGTCCTAAAAGTCATGTTAAAACGTTCCCAAAAAGTGTTTTTTTGGTGACATGCAAATGTTATGCAAATGATATACGTGACATAGAAGGGGTGAGTTCACCTCATTCCACCTTGTTCAGATCAATGGCAGCTAGTACCAAAACAAAGCGCAATGTCAAGCAGTGTGTTGCTGGAGAGCCAAACGGTGCCAGCTGCAAAAATGGCTACTTGACAGAAGGAATATCTTTGCACAAGTTCCCTTCTGTGAAGAATGATGGAACTGTGGCCAACAAGGAGAAGGCTAAATCAAGCTAGGGCTCTGTGGATCCAATGCGTGGTTTTGAAGCAAGCTTGTGGTCACTGTTGTGCTCGGCACATTTCCACCCCTTGTGCTTCACCACAAATGTGGAGGTCGCGGGCATGGTTGGACTGAAGAGAATGCTATTGCCTCAAGCAGTTCCAACAATTGACATCGCCGGCGTGCAGACTGAAACTGCCCCTGTTTTACCTTGTCCATCTGCTTTGTATGTTGTTTTCAGGAAAGGGTAATGCACATTACATGCCAAACCGTTGCGAATGCTCTCGGAATATGCACTTTTTGTTGATTGCCATTCAAACTGGTCAATATATTGGTTTTGGGAGGATATCCGCGCTTCAGCGTGGTGCTCTCGGTTGAGGACAGCCAACTCACAGACTGGGCTACACTGCTTAGCGAATAACGGAGATGCCACATAGCGTAGGCCTACTTTGAAGCGTTGATTGTTTGTTTTTAGTATTGTGGTGCATGTGTGGCTGACGTTTGGACACACCACCTCAGAGTCAGGCTGAGGGACACGCAACGCCTGTGACTTTGAGCACAAAAAATAATAATAATGATAAACGCTAAAAATAAGCTGAGTGGACTGAGGCTTTATAGGGTGTTTTTCCAACAGCCTAATACCTCCGTTTTTTCTCTAGTTGATGATATATTTGCATGTAGCCTACATGACACATCACACTATATCGCGCAATTTAATCAAAATGCCCCCCATTTGTCAACAAATACACACGCCATGTCATCTTTGGGTCATGGCAAAGCGCCCTTAGCAACCGTAACCATAAACATAAGAACTGTCAGGCTATGTCAACAATCGTCACTTCACCTGTCAGACATGTCACTTTCTGCAGATGTATCAGTGCCTCTGAAATAGATTTGTGCTGCTGTTTTTTTTTGCTCATGAGGTTGGATGTGTGGTTTTTCGACACGCTGATGTTTGTATCAGAATTTTGGTTCCTTTATAAGATGTGGGTCCATCAAATGTGTGTTGTTTTCTCACATCGCCATACTAGCAAACCAGGGACTCCCCTCTTTGATGTCACAGCCCAGCTCATTAGTCACACCAAATTTCACAGAATTCACATTTCGAGTTGCCATTTTCACAAGTTCCTCCAGGATGATTGGGTTCAAAGTCTCATCGATGCTATCAGAAAAAACAAGGCTTTAATGGGAATGACCGTTTGTTTTCGTTTCATAAACACTTTAAGTGACATTCGGTTTTGGCAAAGACAACCCAAGACATGGACATAATGTTTATGACTTATCTACGATTGTGTCATGACACTATTATGACACTGTAATGACATGCTTATGACACCGGCGTTAAGTAAAGTGTTACTGTGTAATTAGCACCTGAATTTGCACTGACTTTGATTTTGTGTGTGATTGTTGTGTGTTATGACAAGATGCTGTCATCAAGTTCACATAAATATGGCTGCCATGCACGCCACTTCGCTTGTGGAGTTTTGAAGAAATGTCGTTGTCAGACAGCCAGCAAAAGAATAATGACTTTCTCAAGAGTTGCTTTGCCTTTTCATCACAGCTCCTTTTTTCTTCTTTGGCGCCTTGGCTTCCAGAGTGGATAAGTGATTGATAATGCTGCCCTAATGGCAAGGAGCGCGGCTGGGACGCACCACACACAGTTCATCTTCGCTCTCTCTCTCCAACGATTATTTTAGCTGACTGCCGTAATGGGGTCGAGGGGCCCCCACCCCTCACATGCTAATGTGCATAAACCTTGCTCCTGTGTGTGCAGGGCCGCTGATAGGGCGGGACAAAGGGGACGTTTGTCCCGGGCCCAGGGAGAGAGGGGGCCCAGAATTCGATCCTCATTACATTGTAGGCCTATGTATTGGGCTGGGAGGCCTTTTCAGGCGACTTTGTCCTGGGCCCGGCCAAAGCTGTCAGAGGCCCTGCCTCTGTGGCAGATGGGCCAAGACAGATTTAGACCCCCCCCCCCTTTTTTTTTCTACCATACCTGCTAAATCATACTGAAGATTTACGGCCAGTCTCTTTAATAGACTCCAGAAACTTCCACATGAGGAGACGTTGCACAAGTACGTAGATCTGGTCTGGTTGGTCTAAGGGTCTAACAGTGACAGGACAGAGGAGCTTTGAAAGCACTATTAATATTGATTTAAATTAAAAAATGAATAGGGCACAGCACTTTTGCTCTTTCAAAGGGCCAGGGCACATTTTGGCTGTATCCTCTGGAAGTACACCGACAACTAGTGAAAGCGAAAGCCCAACTGAAGCTCCAACTCCCATTGTCATTGTGACACAGCACTCCACAGCACACTTGTGAACACTGCACACTGCACACAATGAAATTGCATTTATCCCTCACCCATGCAAGGGGACAGCCCCCAATGGCACCCGAAAGGGAGAAGTGCGGCGGGACGGTACCATGCTCAGGGTACCTCAGTCATGGAGGACTATGGGGGAGAGCACTGGTTAATTACTCCCCCCACCAACCTGGCGGCTCGGGAGTTGAACCAGCAACCTTTGGTCTGATGCCCTAACCGCTTACCCATTTACTAGCATCTAGTAAACCAATCTTTTTCATACCCACAAGTAAATAAAGCCAACTATATAACGAGCAATCAGAGATAGTATCCTGGCCTCCTGCCCATTGCTAGATGCATAGGACGTTGTGTTTGGCGACACCTACAGGCCGCTCAAAAGACTGCGGGAGGACACACAGAAACAGATAGACAGATAGACTGACCGACTGGCTGATTGACTGACAGGAAGGCAGACAGATCACCAGGAAGACAGGCAGACAGATTTGCAATTGCAATACATGTCCTCCTTTTTTCATTTATCCTTTTATTTAGCCAGGATTGTCCCATTAAGATTAAGAGTCTGTGTGTGTGTGTGTGTGTGTGTGTGTGTGTGTGTGTGTGTGTGTGTGTGTGTGTGTGTGTGAGTGAGAGAGAGAGAGAGAGAGAGAGAGAGAGAGAGAGAGAGAGAGAGAGAGAGAGAGAGAGAGAGAAAGAGAGAGAGAGAGAGTGTGTGTGCGTGTCTGTGTCTGTGTCTGTGTCTGTGTCTGTGTGTCTGTGTGTGCGTGCATGCGTTCATGCGTGTTTGCATGTGTGTGTGTGTGTGGTAGGCTACTATTAAAAAGAATTATTGATTTGTAACAGGACAAACAAAATATGAAGCACTGTGAAGCATCCTCACAGTAAGGGAAGGGTTTACACTAGCAGGAAAGCTGCAGCTTAAATGTTATGGCACTGAGTTCAAATCAACGCACATGGTGAAAATGGGTTTGGGGCTAGGAGGAGAAGGTTGTCAGGAGGGGGAGTGTGTGTGTGTGTGTGTGTGTGTGTGTGTGTGTGTGAGAGAGGGGGGGTGATGGGAATCTCTAGACCTATGAATACTTTCTTTCTCCTCACCCCCACCTCACCACCACCCCCTCCGCACCCTCATATCTCTATATTCTCTCTATCTCACTATTGCTCCCTCTCTCCACCCCACACCTCTCTTTAGTCCCTCCATCTCTCCCCCTCTCATCCCACACCTCTCTTTATTCTCTCTATCTTTCCCCCTCTCCACCCCTCACCTCTCTTTATTCGCTCTATCTTTCCCCCTCTCTACCCCACACCTCACTTTATTCTATCTATCTTTTCCCCTCTCCACCACACACCTCTCTATATTCTATCTATCTTTTCCCCTCTCCACCACACACCTCTCTATATTCTATCTATCTTTCCCCCTCTACCCCACACCTCTTAATATTCTATCTATCTTTCCCCCTCCACCCCACACCTCTTAATATTCTATCCATCTTCCCCCCCTCTCCACCCCTCACCTCTCTTTATTTTCTCTATCTCTCCATCTCTCCACCCCACACCTCTCTATATTCTATCTATCTTTCCCCCTCTCCACCCCACACCTCTCTTTATTCTCTCCATCTCCCCAGCCCACACCTCTCTCTATCTTTCCCCCTCTCCACCCCACACCTCTCTTTATTCTATCTATTTGTCCCCCTCTCCACCCACACCTCTCTGTATTATCTCCATCTCCCTCTTAGTTTCCTGTGGGTCTTGACAGCTGTAGTGTCTCGTCTGCGTGGCCGGCGTGACATCCATCATGGCCGTTTAGAGGCGGCGCAGCAGCAGCAGCAGCAGCAGCAGCACGGCGGCAAGAGGCTCGGCCGCATCGGAGGCATGCAGCAGGAGCAGGAGCAGCAGCAACAGAGGCTACCCCCCCTTACCCACCCCCTCCCCCCATACCCCCTCCCTCCCTCCCTCCTCCCCTCCCTCCCCTCCGTCTGATCAATGATAGTGGTAATAATAACCATCCCAGCAGCATGGCGGCAAGAGGCTCGGCCGCATCGGAGGCATGCAGCAGGAGCAGCAGCAACAGAGGCTACCCCCCCTCCCCCCCTCCCTCCCCTCCCTCCCCTCCGTCTGATCAATGATAGTGGTAATAATAACCATCCCAGCAGCACGGTGGCAAGAGGCTCGGCTGCCATCGGAGGCAGGCAGCAGGAGCAGCAGCAACAGAGGCGACCACCCCTCCCTCCCCATCGTCTGATCAATGATAGCACTAATAATAACCACCACACAGTCACCCAGGGCTCGCCACTCGGTTCCCCTTGCCTCTCATCCCTTCCCACCTCTCCCCTTGCCTCTCCTCCCCACCTCTCCCCTTGCCTCTCCTCCCCACCTCTCTATCCCCCTATCCCACCTCCCATTCCACCTCTCCCCTTGCCTCTCCTCCCCACCCCTCTATCTCCCATCCCACCTCTCCCTATCTACCTCCAACCCACTCAACTCGGCCGCCCCACCTACCCAGCTCTCCTCTCATCATTTCCCACCCACCGCCGCCCCACTCCTCTCTGCCTCCCCACCTACCCCCTCATTGCTTCCCTCACCTCTCCCCTCACTGCACTCCCCCCTCCATTCCACTCCTCTCTGCCTCCCCACCTCTCCCCTCACTGCACTCCCCCCTCCATTCCACTCCTCTCTGCCTCCCCACCTCTCCCCTCACCGCTTCCTACCTACCTCCGTCCCACTCCTCTCTGCCTCCCCATCTCCCCACCCCTCCACTCATTGCTTCCCTCTCCTCTCCCCTCACTGCCTCCCAACCTCCCCACCTCTCCCCTTGCCTCTCCCCTCACTGTTCCCCCATTCCACTCCTCTCTGCCTACCCACCTCCCTACTAACAATTTTTAGTTCTACGAAGGTTCCTGGAACACAAGCCCTTGGTTCCAGTTTAGTTCTGGGTACGTCCCCAGAGAGTCATGTTTGGTTATTTTTCCGTTCTCACTTGGTTGGCAGGAAAGTTTAATTTTCGTTCCTAGAATGTTATATGTGTAGTTCCCATTCCGTTCCCTTATTGTTCTCTCACCGTCACTTTATTCCTGTTCATGTCATGTTTGTTGCCTTGCCGTTCCCATATGGTTCCCTTAACCTTGTTGGTTGCATGTTTGGTTCCTTAGACATGCTCATAATGTTCCCCCAACCTTGTTTATTATTGTGAATGTGTTTTGGTCCTGCCCCACTATCTCTCACCATAGTTGAGGTACCCTGATCATGGTACTTAAGCACCTCCCATCCTCCACCATGACTGAAACACCCTGCGCCTGGCATCAGTTTGCCACACTGCTCTCTTAAAAATAATATATAACGTCGCCGAAAAAAAAGTAGGATGTCTATATTTTATAGATCAGTCTATGTCGTACTGTACCACAATGCGAGAGAAATATCAGCTGAGCATGAATGAACACAATCTAGTGGGGAATAATACCAAATGTTTTCCTTAATGAAGTTAAAAGACAACCATACCATCTACATCAAGTGCACAATGGAGCAAGCAATGTAACATGTGCTGTTACTGACTAGCTCACAAAGCAAGGCACAAGATGTAGCTAACAAATGCCATAAGCCAAAAGCGCTATTAGCTTGCTTGCAAAGCAGGTAAATAAGTGCTATGCTGTGCCATGCTGACCAGCCGGCAGGCAGGCAGGCAGGCAAATAGCTAAAGCACTCTGACAGTCCAGGTTTATATACAGGCTCAAGAGTACCATGTGACCAGATCGATTGGGAGTTTTACAGGTGCAAGCAATTGAATCATGATATACCAGCCCTAAGTAATTAGGTTTGGTCAGGCGCTGATGGACAGATTGGTTGTGAGGGGCCTGCTTGTTACCAGCAAAGGTGTAACAAGTTCTCAAGTTATTTCTTTCACTCACCACATCTTTTGTGTGATGTTGTGTGCACAGCCAAACATCAGATCAACCCAACCAAGTTGAGTTAAATGAATGAAATGGAATTAAAAAAAATAGATTGTGTACATGATTAAATCTATAGGAAATACTGTTACTAATATGTAGACGTATATGATTTAATCGTGTGGACAGTCATCATTGCTTATGCTCTGAACAACACAGTATAAACAAAGTTGGGGGAACATCAGGAGCACGTCTAGGGAACCAGACATGACCAGACCTATAATGTAGCCATCAATGGAACCATATGGGAACGATGAGGGAACAAACATGAAAAGCAATAAAGGTACGGTGAGAGAACGGCGAGGGAATGGAATGGGAACCACACATATATCGTTCTGGGAACTTCAATTAAACTTTCCTGGCAACCCAGTGAGAACCGAAACAGAACCAAAAATGACGTATCCGAAACGTATCCAGAACCGAACCGGAACCAATGGCTGCTTGGTTTTTACTGTAACCATAGGGAACGTTTCTAAGTGGTAGATTTTGGTTTGGTAATAACCCCAACCTTTAGAGAACCAAAAGTCAAACGTTCTCTTTACGTTCTCTGTTACTAGGGCTCCCCACCTCATTGCTTCCTTCACCTCTCCTCCCACCATTCCTATTCGCCGACTCCTCTCAGCCACCTCTGTTCCACTCCTCTCTGCCTAACCACCTCCCCACCTCCCCTATCACGGCTAGCCCATTCCACTCTTCTCAGCCTACCAACATCCCCACCTCCCCACTCATTGCTCCCCACTCATTGCTCCCTTCTCCTCTCCACTCATTGCTCCCCACCTGTATCTCCGTCCCACTCCTCTCGGCCTCCCCGCCCCACACAGTGTGTCCTTGTCCCCCATCGCCAGATTGTTCCCACAGATTAGGACCCCAATAGAGAGAGATATGTTTACTGCTCCTCATCATCTCTCTCCATCTCTCTCTTTCTTTCTCTTTCTCTTTCTATCTCTTTCTCCCTCTCTCTGTATCTGTGTGTGTGTGTGTGTGTGTGTGTGTGTGTGTGTGTGTGTGTGTGTGTGTGTGTGTGTGTGTGTGTGTGTGTGTATCTCTCTTTTTTCCCTCTAGGCTGCCCTATTTTTTGTTTTGCCTGTTATAAAATTGTAAAAAGAAGAGATAGCTTAGTGCAACTACTATAATCGGGTGGACGGACGACCTTGTGCAAAGGCAAAGTCAAAGCCACGATCTCACTTTCTCTTTCACCAAGGTCGTCTCCACAGCCAGCGCCATGAGTTGTGTCTGTGAATAGCTTGTGCAAAGTCAACCAAGTTGTCAGAAAATATTAAAACCAATGGGATGGGATGTAGACAAATGAGTCACTTGTCCCTGGCTCAGGGAGAGAAGGGGCTCAGAATTGGATCCTCATTACATTGTATGTATTGGGTTTGGGGCCCTTCAGATGTCTTTGCCCCGGGCCCAGTCAAAGCTGTCAGCGGCCCTGACTACACCAACACTGAAACTGAGAAAAATGCCTTCAAAGTTTTGTTATGATCAGTTTGAATATAGTAGCTACACTTTGCCTTTGTACAACCGTACAGTATAGGAGGGGGTAGTTGATTATACCAGCACCAAGGACACATTAAAATGAAATTCCTCCTTTAGTGGAAGTGGTTTCATCAAGGTGGAAGTGGTGGTGGCGGTGGCGGCAGTGGCGGTGGCATGAAGGACCAGACGCCCTGCTATTCATCTTGACATTAGTTCTGATTGGAACGGCGTGAACACCAGCAACATGTTGGCTGTCTACAGTACATAAGGAAAGAGGACAGACAACCCTCCTGCAGGAGAAGCGTACCGTACCGCAGACAGTGGTTCCCAAACCTTTTCAGCCAGGACCCCCTTTTGGACTTAAGGATGCTTTCGTGATCCCCCCCACCCACCGTAGTCTTAGTCTAGCAATGGATTTCTAGCAATATTAGCAGATTTTTTTTTGTACATTAATATTGCTAGATTTTCCATTAATAGTTTGTCCAGTAATATTGCCAGAAATCCACCAGACAAAAAATACATCTATTAACCACACAAGTCAATACAAGTCCCTTTTTTCTGCGACCCCTTCAGTACCTGAGGGACCCCCAGTTTGGGAACCCCTGCCGTGCCGTACCGTATGTCTTTTCATGTGAGCAGCAAGTGAGAGGTTGCATATTTTTTCCACTTTTTTTGCCCATCTGTTGTTGTGTGGCAAAGTACAATCTTCTTTTGGAGCCATCTGTCGGTAGCAGCAGCATCAGAGCCAGACTTTGTAAGGAAGTGAACAAGCTTATTAAGAGGGCTGGCTTCGTGCTCACACACGAGTCGACTTTGCTCCTGAGACTTTTCAAGTGCACGCTACAGTAAAATTTGGCAGTGTTTACTCCAGCACTGAGAGAGACTCTCATTGAACACTTACTGTATGTATAATAGTGTGGGTCCCACTCCCAACGTGTGTTGAGTTTATACTGGAAAATATACATACAGTGTTCATTGGCAAGATGAGAGGGATGTTGTTGCACACGTGGCTTAGCATGATGGAGGGATATTCCCATCCAGTGTTGTGTCAACACTTAAAGTGGTGAAACACATCTTTTTGAGCCATGTTTCTGGACAACAAGATGATTGGCTCCTAATTTTCTGACAAATGAGTATTAATCTACTGCTGATCCATACAGGCTATTTTCGACAAAAGTGTTGTAGTAATTAACTAAAGAAAATCTTTCAGTACTGTTGCCCAAAAGCGCTGCTCAAAAAAGTTAACTGTGGTCATTGGCAAAAGAGTGAAGTGAAAATGAAAGCCCGTGAACTGGGAAACTCCAACTCCCATTGTCATTGTGTCACAGCACTCCACAGCACACACTGCACACAATAAATTGCATTTATGCCCGTGCAAGGGGGCAGCCCCCATATGGCACCCCAGAGAGCAGTGCGGCAGGACGATAGGGGAGAGCAATGATTAATCTTTGCTCAGAACTCTCTCAAATCAAAATATAGAAGTCTGTTTTATTACTTGGCCACCCACAGTCATACACCACATAACTTTACCTGATACTATGATTTATGTACTTTGTACGTAGGTTTATTTTTTATTAATGTGTTTTGTGTAAGTTTATTTTCCTTATTATATGTCTCTGTGACTGGAACTATGTAGGCTGTCATTTTCACCAGGACTCAAACACACACACACCTACACACACACGCACGCACGCACGCACCGCACGCACACACACACACACACACACACAGCGCACAGCTCAACCTCCTCAACATCTCCTGCCTTGGCTTGTTGTTACGGTTTCGATCTTGCAACTAGATAGATACGTAGATAGATAGATAGATAGATAGATAGATAGATAGATAGATAG
The DNA here is from genome assembly GCF_034702125.1 of Engraulis encrasicolus. Classification (NCBI taxonomy): domain Eukaryota; kingdom Metazoa; phylum Chordata; class Actinopteri; order Clupeiformes; family Engraulidae; genus Engraulis; species Engraulis encrasicolus. The sequence continues at coordinate 6,883,332 of NC_085867.1, read as the reverse complement.
ATAGATAGATAGATAGATGGCTTCCCTCCTCTGGAGATGAGGTGATGATCCTGAGTGATTGTGATCAGAATTATCTTTCTTTTCTTTTTTCCTCCTTCCTCTCTCTCTCTCTCTCTCTCTCTCTCTCTCTCTCTCTCTCTCTCTCTCTCTCTCTCTCTCTCTCTCTCTCTCTCTCTCTCTCTCTCTCTCTCCACCAGAAGTGGTCTTGCTTCTTGACTTGTCACTCATCATGATGAAGCAGAAGCTTACTTAGGTGAGGTTCAAGCACTTTCCCGTGCGCACACACACACACACACACACACACACACACACACACACACACACACACACACACACACACACACACACACACACACACACACACACACACACACACACACACACACACACACACACACACACGACATCTTAAAATAGCTGAACCGTTGTGTATGCCGCACCGGTTCCTTTCTTACCTGCCGAGTTTCGTGACAGCAACATTGCACCCTTAATGGTCCTTGCGAAGGCTTAACAGTGATTAAAGAACAGTAGGTGTGTGTTTATTTCACTCAACTGTCTCCTCAAGGGGAAGTTAGCCTTTTGTCCCTCCTGTCCTTTACGACACCAACACATCTTTTCTTGGTTAAGTAAATGTTGTTTTGGCCCTGTGGTGTAGTCTACTTTTTTATGGTGGGTATACTGTATATTTGAACATTTTTTGAAGTGGGTATACTGTATATATTTGTGCTATTCAAAACAATGGATCAATCAATTTTAAGTGGGTATACTGAAATCCCTGAAATTTAGAAGTGGGTATACTCCGTATACCCGCGTTCTACGTAGACTAAACCACTGTTTTGGCCCTGCCGTGCCACAAACGGTAGGGCACTGCACTGTCACGCCGGGGACCCGGGTTCGATTCCGGTTCAGGTCATTTCCCGATCCTCCCCCATCTCTTTCTACAAGTCACTTCCTGTCACCATCTCAAACTGTCCTGTCAAATAAAGGTATACAAACCTAAAAATATATAAAGCAAATAAGTAAAAGTAAATAAGTAAATGCTGTCTTTCCACATTCCTGTCCAAAGACATCGTGAATAGAAGAGTCGATTACCTGGAAGTTAATCAACTCAGGTATGACATGCTTATCTGTTTACAAGTGAGACAGATAACACTTTGTTGACAGTGGTGAAACTGAATAAAAAATAATGAATAAAACAAATTGACTTGGTTGTTATAACTACATACTGAATGTCCAGATGAGGATGGCAACATTGATAGGTTACAGAGTCCAATGCGCATTTGATAATTACCTGCTACATAAGTGGCTCAGTCTCATGAACTGTATGCAATTAAATGTACCAACTTGATGGATAGGAGCAAAATGAGAAAAAGGTGTATTGCACAATTTCCCCCTGTATGACACAAATCAGAGCCGGTTCTGACCTCTGTGGGGCCCTAAGAAAAATATGCCAAGGAGCCCCCCTTACTATAAAAAGAAATCATGTCATCCAGACACCCCCCCACCCCCCACCCCGTTTTTTCCAGCAAGTATATATTTGGCCAGCCATAGGCGCATTTGTTCCCACACTAGCTAGAGTTTTTCAGACCTTAGGGCCAGATTACACTTCCGGACTGATAAACTGACTTACACGTGGATATACATGAATGAAATTATTATTATTATTATATTAAATTATTACCCACAAAGGTTAAACATAAAAAATGGCGTTGGTACCATGGGAGTTTCACAATGTGGCATACAAGTCCTTAGTAGGCCTAATCTAAAGAATTTGAAAAAAAAACATTGTCTATCCATAAAGGTTCCCATTAATTTAGAAATGACACAAACTAGACTGGATGCCAACAAAATACATTTCCTTTAATTATTAGCACAGGTGTTGCCTAAGAGTATCCTAAATTAGATATTGGAGGCCAGGCTTGCACATCTAAAGACATAAGGCTTGCACATGCAAGACGTGGTGGTAATGTGAAAGTAGCCTACTTAAAGTAGGTGAGGAAGGTAATACACTGCGCGCCCTCGCCAAAGTTTTCTCTCGCCAGCAGGAGTAAAATGAACAGGTTGCATTTCTCCTCACAAAGTTAACGTTCCAAGCGGAGTTTAGCATATTGCGTCGTATTTCGCTGTTAAAAGTTTGTTGATCACTCTCCATCTCCCTCTGCAAGCGGGGCTGGTGCACGATACCCACACACGACTTTCATTGTTTTGGCGAGCTGATTAGAGTAACCGACTTGATGGAGGACTAGGCTACTGAGTAAATTAGGCCTATTCAATAAAATATTCGGGAGATAGACAGATCATAATCGCAGCGTCAATCCCGCACACATCTTAACACACAGACGCCCGACCAGTCCCTTTCCTCTCCTCTCCCCCGGGCGGGCGGGCGCAAGCACACGCACACACACACACACACACACACACACACACACACACACACACACACACACACACACACACACACACGGCACCCCTTCCTATCTCATAGGCCTACTCTTCTCCGTTGATTCGATTGCACTCACGTTTCGTCGGCTAGAAGTCAGCTGATGTTTCTCAACTAGGCAGCTACTACAGCTTTCGAAACAGCAGTAGATAGGCTACATTGACAAGAAGACATAATTTTCTTGATTCTTCCAGTTGATTCGTTTACACAGGCGGACTTAAGTTCCCGCGGTAACGCAAGGAACGCTTGTAATGCGCACTGACTGACATGGGCAGGAACTCGGCATTGTTGTGAGATTCTCACTCAAGATTCTCACTCCTGTTCCATCCGAAATTAACCACAGAAGAAGGGGTGACCCGCGTAGGCCTAGATACGTGACGGAATCAATAATAAGTTCGTAGTTTTTTAAATTAGCCTATTTTTTAATTTTTTTTTTTTTTTACCTCAACGTAAGTGACGTCATGGGCAACGCGAGGCCCTACGCAGAGAGCGTAGTGAGCGTTATGGGCCCGCCGGCTCTGACACAAATGCTTGAGAATCCCCCTCTATCCTTTAACCGTTGTTGTGTCTTTGCTCTTTGACCTTAGAGCATGCTGTTTATCGAGAAATAATCAAGAAGGACCTTGTAAACATTGATCAGGTCTTTTCCAAACAACCCCATGGGCATGTTCTAGGATTAGACCCATCCAACTGCACAGCTGCACTACTGGCTGATTCCAGAACCCTCTATGGTTTGTGCACATTAAACATTACGGTGTGGATATTATTTCACTGGATCATTGTGAAGGTGTTTTGCTTTTTGGGTGTGAAGTACCCTGGTCTTACTATTTCCCATAATATTCAGGGTCGCTGACAGTATCCGCTGGCCCAGAACAAAGTCATCTGAAAGGGCCCCCTACCCAATACATACAATGTAATGGGGACCCAATTCTGGGACCCCTATCTCCCTGGGCCCGGGACAACATACCCCTTTGCAAAGGCAAAAAGGTTTACAATCACTGACCATCAACTTCGTACGGAGTTATAGCCTACTGGTAGCTTACTGGTAGCCTATGTGGGACTTTTAAATCAAAGGACAACCGCCTCTCCAATCTATGAAATGAAATGGTGCCATTTATGTAGAGGAATTCCCAGCAGATGTTACATATCAGTTGTTGAGTTTAGATGATGAGTGAATGTTATGCATTATGCATTTAATGCTCTGCTCTATGCACCTCAGTTGATGATGTGCTGTGTTTTTATGCATGAAGACACTGATGATAGGCAATATGATTTATGCATTTCTAGTGCCATGCAATACATACAAGCACTGTCTACAGGGCCGGGTTAAGATGGCCTGGGGCCCCTAGGCTGCAGGCTGCTGTGGGCCCTGCAGAAGGCAAATACATTTTGAGACAGATTTATTAAGACAATATCATCATTTCCAGCTGGGAATGAAGGATAATATGTCTACCAACTGTACTCAATATGACAGAATGATGAATTCTTCAATATTGTCACAATTCTAATTTTTCACTTTTGGCTAATCAGGGGCTATATCTATCCTATGCATTAATGCAGCCCTGACTGTCTACCTGTCTACCTATAATACATTCAGCATGCATGAACACATTGATGTGTTGAATGTCAGGGTAAACATAAATATTTCGAAGAATCCCTGCATCTATAAGTCTAATGTAATGCAAAAAATAAACCGACTATCTTAAGCTATAGATTGCCCCCATCCTCCCTGACAGGTTATTGACCAATGTTAGAACAACGCATTTACCTACTTTTTACACCTGTTAGCCTATAACATTCAGTTATTCCAGCTAAAAATAACACTAATACTCCGCCTGACACCGTTTGGCAAATCAGAGCTACACAATTCTTATCTTGCAATATTATTCAAATCTGTTGAGGTTTTGAAAATCGTGTTTTGTTTGGTGGTGAGTCTGTTTTGTTTTTTTTTGTGAGCAGTTGCCTTATTCGTGTGCCAATTTTTTGAAAAAACAAAAAACAAAAAACAAGAAAAAGCAGTTAGCACAGCAAGTGTAAAAAAAATATGTGTAAACAATTGAATAAAAAACTGCTAACCTCTACAGCAAGTCTTATGCCTGTTTTTTTACAGCTGATATAACCAAACAGTTCTAATGGTTTGGGCCTGAGGCAAAATAAGCCGTGAAATGACCTGCTGTAGAACTGGTGAAAAGTCCAAAGGGCGAAACGGTGAAATCAAACATGGTCACCGAACCGAATTAGAATCTCTAAGTGCCATTAGCAGAGTGTGTGTGTGTGTGTGTGTGTGTGTGTGTGTGTGAGTGTGTGTGTGTGTGTGCGTGCGTGTGTGAGACAGAGTGTGAGTGAGTGAGAGAGTGAGTGAGTGAGAGAGAGAAAGAGTCAGTGTTCCCTGCCAGTTAGCCTCTGATACCCATCTTGTTCAGGTCCTGGAGGCCAAGTATTGACTGGACAGAGACGGTACTGTACATCTTGCAGTACAAAAATGTAGGCTTGATCTTAATTTGTATGTTAAGTAATCGAAGATCTATACGAGACAAAACACTTGAATAGCTCCAAAACACAGAATTGTATGTCTGCATAATGATTTTTGAGGGCCCCATGTTTAGATTTCGCCTATGGGGCCCCTAAATGGCTAGATCCACCCCTGATCTGTCCTGACCATGTAGCAAAGCTCCTGTAACCACGGAGACATACAAAGAACATGGCATCCCTGCCATCTCTTTGTTGCCGAGGAACACACACGGCTGTCTGAGGTGTTCCAGAGCAGCTGATCTGATGCCGTGGAGACGACCTGCTTTCCTGTTGGAGAAGCTCACCTCAATTCAGGTCTTTATTTGATACTAAGACAGTCAAAAAAAGCTGAGGCGCACACAAGGCTTTCAAGTTCAAGATGTGTATTGTAGCCGACAAGTTACAAAAGAAGTCATCGGAAAAAGCTGGAGCTACAGACGTTTCGGACCTAGTCCATTATCAATGTCTCCATGGCCACTGAAAGCCTTGTGTGCGCCTCATCTTTTTTGACTGTCATAGTATCGCTACTTTTGGTGAGCAGTCGCACCAAGCAACACATGATTCAAAGTTAAGGCGCAGACGCCAATCCTTTTTGGTCTCCTTACTAAGGTCTTTATTTGAGCCTTAGCCGTGTGTAGATAGATACAGGGCCAGTGAAGAGCAAAGGAAGATAAAGCAGTCACCCAGGACATAATAAAATGTCATGTGGGCGCCCCAAAAGTCCCACAGAATTAGAACGTCAAGTGGAATAAAGCATTAAAGGCCAACTTCCGATAAAACACAGTTTTACTCACTCCTTTTGAAAATCGGACGGTCACCCCAAGTTAAACTCACTTGCAAGGCTCTCATAGCGGTGCGTCACCTCGCCTGGCTGTGTTTCCCGACTAACTGGCATGACTCTCTCTCTCACACTCACTCACTCTCTCACTCACTCACTCACTCACTGTGTTTCCCAATTGACATAAATAATGCAGAGAAACGAGCGAATCACGAAAGCCTTTCTGTGTTGCGTCACGTCGAAAGAAGGCGTTGCCCACAAAGGTTTATGTCGACCCATTTTTCTAAAAACATGTTGAGTAATTTTTTTCTGCTTGTTTTCAAAACAAGCAACGTCTGGTGGCCCGAAACCTAGCTTAGCTTAGCTATCAGCTGGTTGCTACTCTCAGATACACACACAGCACAAAGCCTCATACATACAGCATGCCCACTCTGGTTGCTCCGTGCCTGCAGCTCGCGTAGAGGTCGCAGTCGAAAGAGCACAGCCCTGAATGGAGCCTGCACGCCTCCGTTGGCGCCCCTATAGTGCCGTACCACCAAGTGGCGACTCTGTATCCCATTACAATCTCTCCCAGAACAGGAGGACTGAGCCAATCAGAGACGCATTTCCACGAGAGCAGGAGGAATGAGCCAATCAGAGACGCATTTCCACGGAAAACCGGAACACCCTCTCGTTTCTCCACAGGCCACCTTGCCAGCTTGCAAAAACGGCTCTAACAAAGCAACCAGAACGTTTTTTTAAAACAGGACCAACGCGTAACACATTCAATAGCTATGGGGAACACAGCAATATTCATGAAATGACGTTGAGAGGCCATCTTTAAACTTCACATTGACAGCGATTACTCATGAACACTCATATAGGATTTGTATGCAAGTACTAGCTCAGCTGTGCTCGATCAGATGTGCGGCGTGCTTCTAGATGCACAAAAAAGAAAAGGGGTACTCGCCTAGGGCATGAAATTGACTAGAAGCGGCCCCTGCTTAGGTGTCTGTAGGCACTGTAGTGTAGGAGCCTGCCTGGGTTTTCTCATCAGAAGTCAGGCAGATTTAACTGTGACCTCTGCCTGGGCTTGGGCTTTGCTTAAGGCTCTCTGGGATTATTAAAGCGGTTTGCACTTTCTGAACTTCTACAAATTCAGCATTTTAGAGACTAGAGGATTAAAATGTTCAGATGCTTCTGCTGCGGCAGTTGTGCTGTACTGGGCATCTGTCATAGCGGGCATTTCCCTGTGGGCCCCAAACCCTTGTGGGCCCTTTCAGAAATGTAAATACAGTCCCAGGAAAAAGTTTGTAAACCCTTTGAAATTTCTTACCTTTCTGTCAAAATTGGTCATAAAACATGGTCTGATCTTCCTGGAAATCGCAAGAAGGAACAACCAGAGTCTGCTTTAATTAATTCAACCCAAACATTTACAAGTTTTCATATTTTCATTGGCCATAAGATGTAAACATTCACAGGACAGCAAGGCATAAGTAAGTACACCCTTGCATTCAATAGGTTTTAACCACAGACTTCTATTATAACTAGACTGCGGATGTTCGATGCGTTGTGAAGCAACGGCTGGGGGCGGGACATGGGACGATTTTGGGGCGGAAGAAGGAAGTAGAGCGCCTTTTTCCATGTATCTCTATGGTGGACTTGAAGCCATGTAGTTCCTAGGCAATTCTTGCCGAGTCGGCCCTGTTTCGTTAAAACGGTAGTCTCCCCTCCCTCCTAAACAACCCAGATATTTTTTTCGGGCTGACCCTTTATTTAAGAAAGCTATTAAAATAGTTTAAATGACCAATGAGCATGGCTATTTGGGTTGATTGGCAGTTGCCATTCTTTAGAATTATTGTTTTGATTGACAGGCAGGCCGTTGTCAAGGAGAAGGGCGAGTCTCGCGGCGTCTCCAGGGGAAGCCCCCTCTCTCCCTGCTGCATTACTTTCAACCAGCTCTGCTTTCAACAGCTTCATCACTGCGATGGATTATTTAATTTTGGTACACTTTCCCCACAAATATGCTTTGTTGTACTTTTGGATGTACTTCTCCGTATTCTGTAAGGACCTCTGCGGTTTTGGTAAGTAAAATAAAAGCTTGTATACGTGGCTGATTGACCAAAATGACTGAGCTTTGTTTAACAAACACGTACGACAATGCTAGCTTGTTATTAGCCAAAGGCAGCATGCTGATCTTTCAGTGTTTGATGATCTGTCGGTTTGTCAAGTAACTTAATTGTAATCTGAATGCCTTTGCTTTTGAAAGCAAAATGTGTCTGTTTGGCGTGCATCAGGTGTATGGATTCCCTCCTTCCGTACCGTAGCCAAATCCTTACATATTCATTCACGATGCTGTAAACATTTCACTACCATTCTGGCACTATGCTGGCCAGCCACATCGGAAAAGCAACGTAGTCTAGCTGTGTTCCTCCGTGAAAAACTGTCAAATATTGTTTGTTTCTGTGTTGCCAAATTGCCAAGTTGCTAGTTGGTGATGAAATGATGGTCATTGGTACGTTCGTTTTCAGTATGCAAATTGCGTCATTAATGTTGACTGTACTGAGTGACGAGTGCATAGTGTAATCAGAAATATTCTAGTAAGAGGAGATAGAACAGGTACATAGAAATCAAGGAGGTCTACATAGAAATTAACGGTGAAGATTCGTAACGCAAATATGGCGTCTACCCGCACATCTCCCGCCTTTCTGGTAACAAGAGCCAATGTGCCTGCTGAGCTGCGTTGCCAGTGATCCAATCATCTGGCTGCATCGGCGCACGCGAAATTATGCACATGCTCAGTTTTGAAAAGCCGTTGCTCTCGTGCCGTTATGGAACTACTGCGCCTGCGCTCTGTCAAAAAAACCGTGAGAAAAGTGGCTCAAAAAGCTTTATTTTGACTCGTATGACACAACCAAGTAGTCTAGATTGATCAGTTTTTCACGGTCGTTTCAACCATATGGTTTTCACAACCGCTGGGTTCCCCTCCGTCCTATACTCAGTTTCCCCATTCATTTTTCCCATTGACTCTCAGATCTGGTCTACTTAATCGCGAAATAGCACCCCGGAGGCGTCACCAAGATGGCCGCCATATGTCCCCTCTCATTCTAGAATCTCTCTGGTGTTAATGCAAACTGTCAGTAATGTTGACGATTGCAGGCCTACTGACGAGTGCATTGTGTAGTAAACATCCTTTCCCCATCCTCATGTGACATGGTTTCATTCTGTAGGCAAAACAACAAACCACACTTCACCTGGAAAACACAGCCAGGACTCACTGTCAGGTAGGCCTAAGTTTCAAATCCCTAAAGTATACGCTTGACTTAAGACCAGAGACCTTCCAATGTAAGGCTAACACCATCATCTGCTTACTCTGCATGTGTTTATATATTAGTAATAACATAGTAATGAAATATATGTTGTTCTCATCACCCTTCGTTTGTCATCATTTTCTTTACAGATGTCTGAAAATGTACAGTACACGCCAGCAGGTCTCACCATAGTCAACATCATTAAGGATTTGACTCTCTGACCTGAGAAGAGGCCCCATAAACACACCTGACAAGGACCAGCCACTGTTGCCAGTGCACAACTGAGGACCTGACCAGCCTGCTGCCATCTATGATACTATATAGTACCCGGTATGTAACATTACACTACACTCAGCCAATGCTTGCATCCAAAGCGACTTTCACTTATTTTTACATGTGCCTCCCAATTTGAAGGGACAAAAAGTAATTGGACTGGATAAAAGTATAGATCAAGCGTAGTAAACTCTCAGCGTTTGTCAGTAGCCACTATCTTCAATAATTACAAGGGTACCAATTCTATTGACAGATATGCATGCCCACACCATGAAACTACCACCCCATGATTTTCACTGATTAGGTAGCATGCTTTGAAACACGAGCAGCCCATCTCCTTATCTATTGTGTTTTCTTCCCATGAACCTGACACTAATACAAGTTCAGCTACTTAATGTTGAGGTAAATAATGTAAACGACATAAGTATGTTAAGTTGTTGGTGTACCAAACAGTGACGTATTCTCATCACACTTCATATGCCATTATTTTATTTACAGCGGAGGTGTCTGAAGACGTGGAGTACACTGCAGCAGGTATCACATGACCAAGGACTTGGACAACGTCTCTGTTTACATCTATAATGTATTACACAAGTGAGTCTACACCCCCATATTTCTGCAGATTTAATGGGACAATAAAAACATTTGAAAACTGAAAATGAAGTCTGCACTTCAAGCTCATCACATTAAATAAGTAAAACAGGAGCTTGGTGAGCAGACTTAATTTTCAGTTGTCATTTGACTTTGTTAGTCCTGCACCCAAAACTTTTTTGAGAAGGATGTTCATGGGTTTTTTCCTTTTTAAACAAATGTAGACATTTTTACTACACTGAAATGTTAGGCCTATAGTTACTCTATATATACCAGTGATATGCTTCAATTATGGTCATGTTACATTAATTATTTAAAAAAAAAATAGATTTGTATTTATTGTTACAGCTGAAGATGTGCACAGTACGCTGCTGCCTGCATCCTACCACCACAGAGGATCCGATGTGCAGAACCAGCTTCAAAAGCCATTGCAATTATGAAACACAGTTAATAAATGCTTATATACAGCAGCCCGCACATTTTGTTTAATTTGTTATATTGGTTAACCACACTATTGTTACAACACAATGCAGGTGGTACATGCATTGGCAGGTATCAATAAAAATAAATATATGGAGCATAATCATATTGGGATAGAGCAGTGGTTCCTAACCTATGGGTCAGGACCCAACTTATGGGTCGCCAAAGATCCACAGTGGGTCGCGAAGCCCTCTTGATTTTAAGGGGTTTCGTTTTAATACCATATAGCCCATGTTGAATATATGATAAAGTAAAGCTTTTAAACTGATATATGCATAGAGGCAACAAAATGTAAGCGACACATTAAACAGTCATTCTATATTTGACTGAAGACAAATTGAGGAATACAATTTTCTAATGAGTTTCCGCAGGACTCCCTCTCGCCTGGGACTCCCTCTCGCCTGGGACTCCCTCTCGCGTGGGCGCTGGCACGATTGGGTCACCAAAGCTTACAATGGTAAAAATATGGGTCCCTGAAGAAAAAGGTTGGGAACCACTGGGATAGAGGAAGATATACAGTAGACTAGAGCATGAGGGAGGGGGTACTCATGGTATGACAAAAATGCTTAGGGGGTACATGAGACAAAAAAGAAGTTGGGAGACACTGTGTGATTGAAGTAATGCATTTCTTACAAGCTTGGGGAAGAATGTCCACTCCATGATTTGCAAGTTTAAAAAGCTGAACATAAGGGTGAATATTTCATTTTAATCTTTATGTCAAGCATACAAAACACCCAGATGTTTAGTCATAGCCTACTGTAGGCCAGCTATGTTTTACTAACTGAAAGGTGTTAACTTTGGTTTGTTTACCATACCGTCTACTTCTAAGAGTGATTTTGTATTCTGAATCTTTTCAAAAACTGGGGGGATCAGCAAAAAAATGGTCATGATGACTGCTCGACACGGCAATCTTCATCTTCAATCTTCCGGATGACAGCTTGGCGTCGAGGAGCCTTTCTTCAGCGTCCATGGTTTGTCTGTCAAACGGAAAGGTTTTGCATGTCATTTGATGCCCAAACATTCAAAGTTATTTACAAATGTCCGTAGAGGATTAACTTGGTGTGGCAGACACAAACCAAACAATATTTTACGCAGATGTACAACATGAAAATTGGAGCATTCTGAGCTCTCATACAAAAGCAATGTTGATACTGAGTATTGCTGACATGGATTATGTTTTGCCAAACGGTACGCCGACCCCAAAGACACATCTGCATGTTCTGTGTACAGCTCTGTTTGTAGCCTAACTTCCCATTTGTCTTTAATTGCGGCTACATTACAACGTGGTGAAGTAACTTATAGTAAGCTAGGTCTTTCGCCACTCGGCTGGCTCACGTTAGATGCTAAACTAAAATTATTATGGTCATCATAACAAGCTCTTCAAGGTTTCGTTAACCCAAAGTATCATTTTATTAATAGCATGGTATATTTGCCATACTTACCGATCACCAGTTCCATTTGAACTTGTGTTGCTGTTTTTATGACAATCAAGGGTTTCTGTGTCGACCAGTTCCACAGCTGAAAAGTGGGTTCAATATTTCTGCTGGGGACGCCATGTCATATTCGGGTGGGAGGGGCGGGACATGTCTTGAAGTGTCTGTTTGTGGATTGGCCGGCGATGTCGACCTATCAGCAATGTAGCTCAACGTTGTCAAGGTGATTATTATATTTCCGCATTTTTGGGGCGGAAGTAAATCAGCCGCGGTTGCTTCAAAACCGTTGAATGGAGTTCTATCGAACTCCGCAGTCCAGTTATACTATACACGTCAGTGGTTGTAACCCTAAGCTAGTCGCAATAACCTCAACCAGATGTTTCCTGTAGTTGCAGATCAGATTAACAAAACAATCTGGATGTATCTGGTCTCCCTCTTCTTTAGAAAACTGCCTCTCGTCAGCAAGGTTTGTAGGATGTCTGGAGTGCATAGCTTTCTTGACTTCATGCCTGATAATCTCAATTGTTTATTTGTCAGGGCTTTGACTGGGCTATTCCAGAATGTGTATTTCATTATTATGAAGCCATTCTAAAGTCTATTTGCTTCTAAAGCATGGGTTGTTGTCACATTTCAGCACCCATCCTCTTGTGTGCTTCAACTGTGTGACAGACTACCTCACTTTTTTTCTGTAAAATATCTTGATAAACTTCTGAGTTCATTGTTCCACTGATGATAGCAAACTCAAAAGGGCCTGAGGCAGCAAGGTAGCCGCATATAATGATGCTCCCGCCACCATACTCAAAGGCAGAGATGATGTTTTGGTCAAGGTGTGGTTCTCCAGTTCTCCTCCAAACATGACATTGTGTGTTCCCCTGAACAATTCGACTTTGGTTTCAACGTTAGTCTACAGAATATTTTGCAGTAATTCTATGAAGCATATAAATGCTTTTTCGCAAACCTCAAAGGTGCAGCAATATTTTTTTAGACAGAAACCCCATTAATTTTAGATTGGCAGAATGAATCCCCTTTTTAGCTATTCTTGGTTACATCTCCTCTTCTGAGTATGGTAGCGGGAGCATCATTATATGCGGCTACATTGCTGCCTCAGGCCCTTGACAGTTTGCTATTATCAGTGGAACAATGAACTCAAGTTTATTGTGATATTTTACAGAAAAAACGTGAGGAAGTCTGTCACACAGTTGAAGCACACAAGAGTATGGGTCCTGAAATGTGACAACAACCCATACTTTAGAAGCAAATCGACTTTAGAATGGCTTCATAATAATGAAATACACATTCTGAAATAGCCCAAGCTCTGACAAAAAACAATTGAGATTAAAGGGCATGAAGTCAAGAAAGCTATGCACTCCAGACATCCCACAAACCTTGCTGACGAGAGGCAGTTCTCTAAAGAAGAGGGAGACAAGATACAAACAGATTGTTTTGTTAATCTGATCTGCAACTACAGGACAAGTCTGGTTGATGATATTGCAACTAACTGAGGGTTAAACCCTACTTAATGCAAGGGTGTACTTACTTATGCCCTGCTCTCCTGTGAATATTATGGCCTTATGACCAATAAAAATATGATAACATGTAAATGTTTGAGTGGAATTAATTAAAGCAGACTCTGATTGTTCCTTCTTGAGATTTCCGGGAAGATCCGACCATGTTTTATGATCAATTTTGACAAAAATGTAAGAAATTTCAAAGGGTGTACAAACTTTTTCCTGGGACTGTATATATATATATATATATATATATATATATATATATATATATATACAGCTCCAGGCCACTTTATTAGAATAGCATGAAAAAGTTGATTTATTTCCATAATTCCATCAATAATGTTAAACTGTCATGGATTATAGATTCATGGCCCAGTTTTTTAACTATTCCAATCATTAAATTGTTTATTTTTACACATTTTGGTCTTCCAGCTCAAAAAAACCATGAATTGGGGAATTCGCATCATTAGAATATTGTAATAAAATCACAATTTTCTTCATCAAAATTTGTTTCACATCAGTGCACATCAAATCAGTTGAAATGTGGTACTTTCTACACAACATGCAATGTTCAATACTTGGTTAGGACTCTCTCTGTCTTAATATTATTAATAATAACGGCCATGATGTGTTTAACATTGAAGTCAATGGCAGAAACAGTGCATGGGAGTAATGGAAGGCCAGATATCCTTGATGCTTTGCTGTGAGCTGTTCTTGTATAGCTGACCTGGTGTCCCACACTTCACTCTTCAATATACCCGTAGATATCCATGCTACGTTTTGTGGCTACCTCACCGGTTTAATTCTAAATCACCAGAAATGATACCCCATTGAAAATGAATGGGGTTTTATTTCTGGTGAGTTAGAATTGAACTGGTGAATTAACACCAAAACGTAGCATGGGTATCTACGGGTATATTGAAGAGTGAAGTGTGGGACCAGTGGCGGTTCTTAATTGAGGCGTACCTAGGCAACCGCCTTAGGCCCCGCCAAATGTAGGGGCCCCCAGAGGACCCCCCCAAACTTCCCATAGGCCTACAGTTGGTAGTTAGGGCGCTTTGGTCAGTAATGCACATACTGCGTTCATAAATATTTATTTCTGTACGTCAGAAACAAAATAAACAGCATAATAAAACACAAATAAATATAGATTACATGCACACCCCCTCCCTTTCGCGTGAACATGGTATATTCCATCTATGCCATGTGCGCCAGACGAATATCCAAAACAACGTTCACGGTGACAAACTTGTGCAAGTCGGCGCGGCGCAAATAAGCGCATTGCCAATTACAATGCAATCAGTGTGGTTGTGCTCTGCTGCGCTGCCTGCGCATATTTGTGCAGCATGTGGCATCGCGAACGTGTTCCTTTTGCGAGAGGAAGTAGAGGAAAGTTACGTCAAGCTCAGTTGTGATAAAGTTGCAAAATTATCAAAATGAAGCGCCAATACCCTGGTAGTGTTACCAAACGGAGGAAAGGGAAGATACTTAATCAAAGACAAATGCACTTACGAAGCTGATAATCTTTTTTATGCATCAACGCCAGTTGGCCCGAATGTTGTGGATGTCCATTAAGATGACGAGTGGATTACCAACTCCAAAATTTGACGTGGTGGGGAAGGAGGGGTGCAAGCAGACATGAAAGTTTTGTGCTTTCCTGAATATGGATACCACTACGCGTAACTGTTTTAAAACTCCAACATCGGTAACTTTGGATAACCCACGACATGACATGTTAGAAGCCTGAACTATCTCCGTGGATCCTGACCATTGACAGCCGTGCCGACAAGGAAGCGGTGCCCTACAGTAGCACTAGCAGGTCGACTACTGTGGCACTGATAAACCCAATCAGGTTTTGTTGAAAGAATACCTCGTGAGATATTTTGTTTCGAAAAGACATTACTTTTCCTCTAGCTGTGAACTGGGATTGGCTCGAGTAAGTTATTCCATTGAAAAGGACGCAGCCTTTTAAGCGCTTGCAGACAGTGTATCGGTTATGTAGCCTATCTTCAGACACACAACCTTCTCAATCTCTCTGAAATGATTTCAGAAACATGCTATCGAAATTTGGAAAGGCTTAAACAAGCATGCAGCTTTCAAGGAACATTCAGTAACTTGACGCGATGTGGCGAGATTCAGAAAAGCGCAGAACAGCTGGCATGTCACCCACAGCTCTACATGTAGATATGCTGTAGTTTTTATTGGCTAATCAACTGCGTTACTTGGCGATATTGCTGGCTAGTTCTGGATGCTAACAGGAGGTGATGTGGAAGTTCAGCCTGGAGAAACGCCGACATGATTGACAAAAGAATGCGCACTCTACTCATAGTAAGTCACATTGATTGTGTGTGTGTGTGTGTGTGTGTGTGTGTTCGCGTGTGTCTGTGTGATGGCAATTGGAACTATTGCTACTATGCCTCAGTTGGTTGCTTTGAATTTCACCCGCCGTGGTGTTTTGTTTTGTATTCAGTTTGAGATGCTTGCTGCTCGGTCGGCATACCATAGGCCTACATCATGTGCACACACAGTTGGTGTGGTGGCGGTGTTGGCATTTGGGCAAAATGCAGCTACTCCTCTGTTGGTTGCTTTGAAATGCGTCGTCAGAGAGGTGCATCTTGTCACCAGGCTAGACAGGCAGGTGTGTGTGTGTGTATGTGTATGTGTGTGTGTGTGTGTGTGTGAGAGAGAGAGAGAGAGAGAGAGAGAGAGAGAGAGAGAGAGAGATGATGCCCGTGTGTAATTTATGGATGCGCATGTGAAGATTGCAATGTTGAATATGTCAACATTGAATGCTGTCTAAATTAAAGCAAAACTGTGCCCAAGCACATTATGTTCACAAGGCCTTCTGACTGTTTTAGAGAGCTTGGTTTTTGAATTGTGTACATGCTGTGAGCTAAGCATCTT
>NC_085867.1:6854621-6862121 GCF_034702125.1 Engraulis encrasicolus | reverse complement strand
GTGTGTGTGTGTGTGTGTGTGTGTGTGTGTGTGTGTGTGTGTGTGTGTGTGTGTGTGTGTGTGTGTGTGTGTGTGTGTGGGTG
This sequence comes from Engraulis encrasicolus, assembly GCF_034702125.1. Lineage (NCBI taxonomy): Eukaryota > Metazoa > Chordata > Actinopteri > Clupeiformes > Engraulidae > Engraulis > Engraulis encrasicolus. The sequence continues at coordinate 6,862,038 of NC_085867.1, read as the reverse complement.
TGTGTGTGTGTGTGGAGACAATGAGGAGTCAGGTCTGGACCACACACACGCACGCAAGGACTATAGGGGCCTGTTTGTAATGGTGATAGGGTGATGAGGGCTGTTGTTAACACACGGGACACGTGCGGGACAAGGTGTAAGAGATACACGTAGCTGAGCGAACAAAGAAGACGCTGGCCTGGCCCCTTGAGCAGCGCACATATGAATGCAGTATGCAGAGAGAGGAGCGCAGCCTTTCCTTTCAGCAGCGGAGGGGAGGCCATGTACCCAACAGGTGTGGGTATGTAGGGCAGTGTAGTGTGTGTGTGTGTGTGTGTGTGTGTGTGTGTGTGTGTGTGTGTGTGTGTGTGTGTGTGTGTGTGTGTGTGTGTGTGTGTGTGTGTGTGTGTGTGTGCAGAGAGAGGATCACAGCCAGGGGTGTAGCAGCAAATTGTGGTCCCTATGCAAAAGGTGTTTGGCTTGGAAAGTGGTAGCGACATTAATAGGGCTAATTGTCCAGGAGTGGTATGTGTGTGTGTGTGTGTGCATGTGTGTGTGTGCATGTGCGTGTGGGCTGGTGGGGTGCTTTTGCCTACCTGCCCGTAGCCAAAGAGGTGTTTGTGTGTGTTTGTTCCTGCATCTCTCTCTCTCTCTCTCTCTCTCTCTCTCTCTCTCTCTCTCTCTCTCTCTCTCTCTCTCTCTCTCTGTGCGTGCATGTGTGCGTGGTGAAAGCACTGCTCCAGGGGTGTGTGAGTGAGTCTCTCTCTGTGTGTGTGTGTGTGTGTGTGTGTGTGTGTGTGTGTGTGTGTGTGCGCGTGTGTGCGTGGTGAAAGCACTGCTCCGGGGGTGTGTGAGTGAGTCTGTGTGTGTGTGTGTGTGTGTGTGTGTGTGTGTGTGTGGTGAAAGCACTGCTCCAGGGGTGTGTGAGTGAGTGAGTGAGTGAGAGGGAGGGAGCGGATGTGAAGACTGCAGCCTGTACTGTGAGAGAGAGTGGCACTGAAGGAAGGGAAGGGAAGGCTTCTATTAAAATGCATCTCATCCCAGAGGCAGTGTTGCCAGATTTGTCTGATCAAATCCCGCCCAAAAGGTGCTCAAAAACCGCCAAGAGGCCCTACATTCCGCCCAATTTCTACAAATTGCATTGATTACTGTGGGCATAAAACTGCAGAAAAAAATGCCAAATGGCCGATTTTACCCGTTTTTACCTGCAGACGGCCATCCCAAGCAGCCCAATTGGGCTGGTAACTGCCCAATCTGGCAACACTGCCAAGAGGGAGAGAGAAATGGAAAGGAGGACATTATAAAACGCTGTCCTCTCGTCTCGTCTCTGTGCCACGCTCATTATCTCTCCTCATTGGTCTGACAGCTTGCTTTATTTCCCATAACAAAGCACCTGTTCAACCAGGAGAGTAGAGTAGCTCAGCTCGCTGCCATATTTTCACATACGTACGTGCGCACACACACATACATGACACACACCACACACACACACACACACACACACACACACACACACAGACACACACACACACACACACACACACACACACACACACACACACACACACACACACACACACACACACACACACACACACTTCCTCCACCACTTCCAGTAATATTATATATGCGGTATGTGCTCCCTCTTATTAATGAATCTCTGCCTGCGATGATCCATGAAAATACCTTTTGAGGAGGAAAGAAAAGATTGTATTGAACAAAGAGAGAGAGAGAGGGGGGGGGGGAGAAAGAAAAAGAGTTTGTAGTGAGGGAGATGGCTAAGGAGAGTGAGGGAGGGAGAGAGAGGGAGAGAGAGAGAAACACTGCGGGAAAAGGTAGGATTTTTGGTGGAGGTACTCCTAGAGTCTTAAGAGTTGCTCTCCTCTCCTCTCCTCTCCTCTCCTCTCCTCTCCGTTCCTCTCTCCTCCTCTCCTCCTCTCCTCTCCTCTCCTCTCCTCTCCTCTCCTCTCCTCTCCTCTCCTCTCCTCTCCTCTCCTCTCCTCTTCCTGCAGCTCAGTGAACTTGATTAGCCAGGCGGCTCTTTATTATCCCTGTAAAACATTCACAGCCTTAATGTGCAATAGGCTTCCTTCTTTATGCGCCGTCCGACTCATTATAAACATGCAAGCCCTGCAATTCAACACCCATTGGGTCCCCCCCTTCTCTCCTCTCCTCCAAACTACACTGTAGCAGGGCTGGACTGGCCATCTGGCATAGCGGGCAATTCCCAGTGGGCCCCGCACCCTCGTATACCCTATTTTCAGAAATGTTTTAAAAAGAATCTTTACAAAATATTTTGAAATTGGGGGCCCACAAGGGTTCGGGGCCCACCGGTGAGTCAGTTCTGTGTCGCTAATTATGAGGGGCCCCTTTAAACCCGAAGTGCCCGGGCCCTATGTCTCTCCCAGGCCAGCCCTGCAGTGCAGTGTAGCCCAATAGCCCAGTTCAGCCGGGTTAAGCGCTTCCATATTTCACCCTGACAGCTGCTGGGGGTCCTTTGGATAAACACTCTACACTTCTGGACTGAGATCTCTGTTCCTGAGTCCATGTTGCTCTCTTTCCCTGGGTGATATGTTATGAACTTGCTGCTTGATGTTTATACGGTTTGGGGTGAAAGCTACTCAGCGGATGAAGTTTTTTTTTCCTTGGGGTGGGGGGGACGAGAACACATCATTATGGGAGAACGTTGCAGATACAGATACTGTGCGGTACATGAGAGATGGAAGATATTCCCAGCTTCTTACAAGTTTCAAGAAGGAGGCCGCACCTTGCACTTGTGCAATAAAAAACACTGCTATGCAAGGTGCGGCCTCCTTCTTGAAACATTGAATTTAATATTTGGGCCAGCATCCTCAGAGATGAAATAAATATTTAAGAGTGATGCCTGCTCCAAGAAGAAAATCAGCTTACAAGAACATGGGCTGTTAATTCACTCGTGTAGGCTATGTAAGGACACGATGAGGAATTTTGAGTGAAACTACTGATACTACTTTCTAAAAACCAGTAGTAATAAAATTGGTCCATTTAGGGTTTTTTGGATTAAAAAACTACTGATTCTACCTCTGCTTTAAAAAAAAGAAAGTTATAAATCTGCTACACCTAGCTTTTTTTTCCTTCTGTCACAGCCTGGCTCTCTATCAAACAGCTTCCTTGGCGGAGGTCTGCACTGCGTGCATTTCTAGTTGCTGATGTGGGACTTGTCCACCGTGCTCAGCCAGTCCTGAACTTAAAAGACCCCAGAAGCGGCTTTAAACTTCATAAGAAGACTATGAGACTGTACATGAGGCCCTACTGTGGCTGATATGGTAGGGCACTCATTTACTACACGGCAGACCGGGTTCGATTCCCGGCCCGGGTCCTTTGCTGGACCTTCCCTATCTCTCTCTCCCAATTCGCTTCCTGTCTCTACTTCACTGTCCTGTCTGAGAAAAAAAAACAATAAAAGCTTGCGAAGCCACCAAAAAACACTTGATGTATATAAAAAAAGTCTGTACACGAAAAAAAGACTAGCTCTGAAAACTCACATTTGATATCTGGTGAACTCCTGTGAAGTTTTGGGCAGACACTGATACTGAAATACTGCTTAGCAGGCACCAGGCAGTGCTGTGCTGTACCGCTGGCCTTTTAAGAGCTCTGCTGTCAGTGATGTGTGGATGTTTGGACGTCTGAACAGGACTTGGGAGGTGTACGGAGGAGAGGAGGAAGCAGTCTTTAAATATGGGGGCAATCAGAGGTCCGAGGCAATCTCTCCCTGTCCGTCTGAGTTACACCCAGCAGTCGCTGATTCAGCTGACTCGCCACACAGCCAGAATGAAGAAAGAGACCTCGGTGATGAAGAAAGAGACCTTGGTGACTCGCCTTCAGTGAAGTGAGGCCCCAGGTCTGGTTCTCGGGCTCTCTGGCATACAGGGCCACCGACAACATTAGCTGGGCCCGGGACAAAGTAATCTGAAAGGCTACCCCCCAACCCGCTCAATATTGTACATACAATCAGGGAAGCCAACAGGAGTGGACAAAGGGGTCAATTGTCCTGGGCCCAGGGAGAGAAGGGGCCCAGAATTGCGTCCTCAATACATGGTAGTTATTGGGCAGGGAGGTCCTTTCAGGTGACTTTGTCCTGGGCACGGCCAAATCTGCCAGGGGCCCTGTACACAATATACTGGGGATACGACTCTGGGCGCCTCCTCCCCCACTGGGCCCAGGACAACAGATCCCTTTGTCCCCTATCTGTCGGCTTCCCTGCTGGCTCCACACAAGACTCCAGGCAGTCCATCAAGCTGAGGTAGTAATCCCTTGCCTTCCAAGGGCAGGGGGCTGCACTCACTATATTCCAGGATATCAGTAAGTCGTGAGGCGAGGTGGGAATAGAACAAAAAAAAAAATAGTGGCCCCTTTTTTTCTTGTGGTAAATACTTGAGGGCCCTTTTATGTTTCAGGGAATCAGCTGGATAATTGACAGATGGCGTCTGAGGATAGCAGAGCAGAGCCAGCCGTGGCCCCCGGGGCAGCGCTGCACAAAATGGCCATCCCATAATAGGCACTTGGAAGTGGAGCAGAGCAGTGGCAAATTTGACAAGGGAGCCAGGACTGACAAAGTTGGTGTTGGTGCAGAGGGAGAAAGAGAGTGTAAAGTGGGGGTTTTGTTTTTGGGAAAAATAATAGTTCTAGCCATTCATTGTTGGTATATAGTGACTGTTGCCTGACAAGTATTGTTTGCTTTGAAGGCAATATGTAACCTACCTGTACAACTACTATATTAATTTTCAGAGCAAAATAGTAAAGAATAGAATAGAATAGAATAGAATGGAATGGAATAGAATATAATTCTTTGTGGTTCTTCTCTCATTATTTTACCACTTACAACTTCATTTTCAATGTCTCCAGCAGCACTCTGTGGCTACCGGAGACACTGGAAATGGACTGGGTCCGAAACGTCTGTTGATCCAGTCAGGGGCGCTGCCAGAGATGCTGGGCCCCATGAAAGATTCGAATTTTGGGCCCCCTTAAGGGCCCCTCTCAGTGCTTGGGCCCCCTTAAGGGCCCTTATCAGTGCTTGGGCCCTTAGAATCTGTACCACTTTTCCCCCCCTAGCGGCCCCCATGGATCCAGTGTTATCCACTGACTTCTTTTGTTACTTTTCGGCAACAATATAACGTTTTCCACACAAACCTTGTGTACGTCTCTCTTTTGTTACTTTCAGTGTTTCCAACTCTTTATAAGTAGACTCAACAGGCAATACACGGGTCAAAGTCTAGGCGCAGACCACAACATTTTGTTTTTTTCTACCCACATGAAAAAAAACTATAGTTTACTATAGTAAATAAACTATAGTATACCCTATATTTACTATAGTAAATTCTATAGTGTTTTTGAACCTTACTATAGTTTTTTTACTACAGTAAACTGTAGTTTACTACAGAAAACTGCAGTTTTGTTACTACAGTATACTACATGCATATTACCACAGTATACCACAAAAACTGCAATATACTACAGTAAATACCAAAATGTTTACTATACTTTTTAGTATAGAAGTTGACTATAGAATACTATAACTTTAATACTATAATACAATACATTACATTATGCCATTTTAACCATAACACTACCAATTATTAACTGCATACAAAATAAGACCACTTACCCTTAGCACAATGTTTTTACAGATTGCTAAAATACGAAAAAATGAGAACCAAAGAAATCATCATTCTTTAACTGGTGATCATTTATTGAATAGCATTACATTTCAGTGTTTTTTTTTTGTTTCAGTGAACAATTCTCCTGTTGCAGCTTGCGGTTCTCCTCTCTCAGCTGCTTCCAATCTACTGGATGGCACTGAAAAAAAAAAGTAGTGACAATTACACATGGGCAAATAAAAAAAACAGTTTGAGTACGCACAAAGTTAACAACTGATTGAATACAAACCATGATTCTTGTTGTTAACCCGTTAGCATAACGCTAACCGTTAGCATAATGCTAACGGCAGTAAACCAGACTGCCCATGGTGTTAACTTTATGATGTAACTTGAACAGGACATGTTATACACTTAAAAAACGAAGTTACATTTATAATAGAGTCAATTTCTAACAAGAAACTAGCTCTCAACGAACTGAACATAGTTGTGAAGTGGCAGTGGGACCTACCATAACTGTGTGTAGTATGCGAAGTCATTTCAAATCACTATAGCAACCATAAACAATACAACGGTTGCTATCCCCTGTACCAGAGCCGTGTACGTAATGAAAGTATGAAAAAAAGACATGGGACTAAAACAATGAACTTTTAAGTTAACTTACCTTACAGGCTTTAATTTCACCGACTTCTTGAACATTTTCTGCAGCGTGGCTCATATTGTCAGTTGAAATTTGAAATATTTCACGGACATCAGATTATTATTATTATTATTATTATTATTATTATTATTATTATTATTATTATTATTATTATTATTATTATTATACAGTGAGACGAAATTTAGCTAAATACCACACTGTAGTAAATTATAGTATTCTGTAGTACACTAAAATGTGTAGTGGCTCACTATAGTATTTACCATAATATACTACAAACTACTACAGTAAATCCCACACTGTAGTGTAGTACACTATAGTAAACTATAGTAAACTGTAGTATAGTAAAATATGTAGTGACTTACTATAATATTTACTATAGTATACTACAATGTCTAGACAACTACTATAGTATTTCCAACCCTATATTGTAGTATACTATAGTAAACTACAGTATTCTATAGTATACTGTAGTAAGTGCTGTAGTAAACTATAGTATTTTTTCCCCTGGGTACCACTTACAACTTGAAATTCATTTCACAGTATTTTATAGCCCTGTGACGTAAAGCAATTCAGCAAAAGTAAAGCACTTCTTGAAGTTAAGCCAGATAGCTTACTGTATGCCGAATGCAGCCTTACTGAAAATAGATGTTCATTAATAAAATGTTAAATGCCAATATGTTGTTTTGACCATGACTGCAACAACAGCCGCTTGCCTTGACAAGCACAGATTTATACACAGATTTATACACAGTAAATCCTGTAGTGTTAATTCAACACTCACTTTAACATCAAAAGTTCGAAGATCCATGCACAGCTTCTAGGTGCTGGTAAACGCAGGAGTTCAACACTTCAAAAGAAAGAAGTTTACCGCACACTTTCTTGACTTTATGCTCATTTATTTAGAGCAAACAACGCATTTTGCCTCTGTGCGTCATCAGGTTCAAAGAGGCAAAACGCTCTGAATAAACGAAGATAAAGTCAAGAAAGTGCAGTGTAATTCGTCCCAGAGTACTCTCCAAGTGTTGAATTAACACTACATTAACACTACTTTTTTTACTGTGTATCATATAAGGTATACCACAGTAACTACTGTACTGTAAATTACTGTGAATTAAAGCTGCGCCTGTAGTGTCATAGGGTATGG
>NC_085867.1:6829621-6832121 GCF_034702125.1 Engraulis encrasicolus | reverse complement strand
GAGGAGGAGGAGAGATGGACGGGACGAGGGGAGGAGGAAAGGAAGAAGAATTGAGAGGGTAGGAGGAGAGTACAGGAGGAGGGAGGGAGAGGAGAGGAGAAGCGAACGTCGAGGAGGAGAGGAGGAAAGAAAGAAGAGGGGAGGATGAGAGATAGAAGAGTGAAGGAGGAGAGGAGAAGAAAAGGACAGGAAGAGAAGAGAAGAGAAGGAGATGAGGAGAAGATGAGGAGAATGGGATGCATCTCCAATCTTCTTTCCTTCACTTCCTCCTTCTCTCTCTTTCTCTCTCTCTCTCTCTCCACTGACAGCCTCTTGTTTCCATGGGACTGCTTTCCCTTTTCCTTTTCCCAGGTGTACCACTTGTCTTGTGTATTTCTTCCTCTGTTCTCCTTTCTCCTCATCCTCCTCTTCCTCCTCCTTTTCCCCCATGCGCCCTGCCCCCCTTGTCTTGTGTACAAAGTATTTCATGATGAAATTTCCATCCGTCTTCTCTCCTTTCTCCTCATCCTCCTCTTCCTCGTCCTTTTTTACCCACCCCCCCCTCCCCTGTCTTGGGTATTTGTTGCCTCCTCTCTTCCTCCTCGTCCTCCTCTTCCTCCGTCTTCGCAGAGTCCCATGTGAATAGGGTTCATATCATTTGGCTCTGGCTGTCAGAAGTGTTGAGTTTCTAGCGTGGTGACTGACGTCAGTCAGCCTGTCAAAGCACCAGGGATGGACTGGGATTGAAAAATGGCCCGGGCATTTTTGGCAGAGGCCTGCCCATAACACAGACACAGGCTACTTTGATACTACATATTGACAGGCTGAATCCGTTGTCTATATTGACGAGGGACCAATGAGCCTCCGCCTCTAAATGTTGGGCCAATCCCCAGGAAAACAACCACAACAACAGCAGTGTCGGCCCTTGAGGACTGTCAGCCCACCGGGAAAATGCCCAGTATGCCAGATTACCAGTCTAGCCCAGCAATGCACCCTCCGCTTTCCCCTTCGTTAAGCCAATTAAGGCCTGCCACTCCGCAAGAGACTGAAAACGAAGACGGAAGAAGAGATGGAAAGGTAGGGAGAAGAGAGGTAGAGAGAGAGAGAGAGAGGGAGAAGAAAAAAGAAAGAAAGAAAATAGAAATTAGCGAGGGATAGGTAGAGGGAGAGGGAGAAAGAAAGAGTAAAAAAGAAAGAAGAAAGGAGAGAAGAAGCAAGCAGTGCTCGAAGGAGCCTTGCACAGATCTGAGTTGAAAAGCTGTCCCTTGGCTACCGTGACACATCAAGGCTTTTTAATGTTATCTCCAGGGGAGCAGCGCCTTGAGAAATGCAGGTTTGTCCAGCCAGCCAAGTGATTGATTATGTTTTGAAGTGCTTTTTTTATAGATGCTATAAAATTATGCTAGCAGGCCTGGTTATCAGTCACTGCTGTCTTTATTTCTATCTCTCTCTTTCTTTCTCTCTCTCTCTCTCTCTCTCTCTCTCTCTCTCTCTCTCTCTCTCTCTCTCTCTCTCTCTCTCTCTCTCTCTCTCTCTCTCTCTTTCTCTCTCTCTGTCTCATCAACAGGAGCAACTTGTTTTTTTTTTCCTTTTAACTTGACCTTGTTGTCCTCAAAGTACCTCTGCTGTGCTTAACAATACATGGAGCCTCCTCGAAAAAAAAAAAATCGAAAAACTCCCACCTGGAAAAAACCCAGCATGTTTATTCCACCATTCCGTTTCCTGTTCTCAAGGCTACTCGGCAGGAAAATAGAGAAACATGCAAATGTTGGGGAGCAATGGCTGAGTGAATTGTACTTTTAGGCTACACTGGGGACCTGGTGTTCTGTCGAGATGAGCTGTTTTGTCAAGAGGGGCTACCAGTCGCCTAACTTGACAGCGGCATCTACTGATTTACGCTGCCTCGTCGAAATGACCTACCTTGATTTTCATTTCGTGGAGACGTTTCAATAACTAGTCGATATATGGATTGTGTATTTTATTTATTATTTCAAAACGAGCGGCATGTTTCGTCCGTGCCTATTGACTTTTCCGGAGAAATTTCGAATAATAGCCTATACTCAATATGAACTAGAACAGCAACGAAGGCCACAGCTGCTTTGGGTATTTTTTTCATAATCAGCAAATATTTAAATCCAAGCTGAACGCTTCTGTTCCCAGGACATGACAGGAGTCATAATCTAAATCGCAAGTAGGGAGGCCTATATTTCATTGCATGGGGTACAACCACCTTTCTGGGCTTGCGGCATGTCATATGTATAATTAGAGAAGTTTGATGCAACGTTGGGTGTGGGAAATTGCTCAGATAGATGGGCAATCACCTGCAGAACTCGCAGCGTGGAGGTGCTCATGCGTGCGCATGCTAAGTAGCGAAAATGATCTCATCTCGACAGGTAGCTCATATCGACAGGACACCGGCTTCCATTCCAACATGAGGTCGGTTTCCAATCCTTCCCCTTCTCTCTCTGTCCCCACTCGTTTCCTGTCTCTCTCTCTTTCTCCCCACTCGTTCCCTGTATCT
>NC_085867.1:6797121-6809621 GCF_034702125.1 Engraulis encrasicolus | reverse complement strand
GGGTCGACCGATACAGGTTTTTTAATGGCCGATGCGATACCGATTTTTTTTTTCCATCACCCTTGGCCAATACCCGATTTCCAATACCCGATATTTGGGGCAGATATGGGTTTAAAAAAAGGTTAAAAAATGACAAATTTTCCAGGTCTGAAGTTAAAAATAAACATTCCTTTAACATTATCAAATTGAGGTAGAACTTGTAACATTTAAAAACCCACTCTAACAATCAAGTAATGTCTAACAATCAAGTAATAAAAAAATAAAGTGTCTTGGTGCTTTTAAAAAAACCCGAATGACATAAAATAATAAATATTGCGTATCGGCCAAAACCACATGCGTATCGGCCGATACCAATACACTTAAAAAATGCAAATACCGGCCCAATACCGATACCGATATATATATCGGTCTATCCTTACTAGGATGTGTATAAGTGTCCCGCAGAGATGCTTTGCTTAGGCAAACTTACTTTGTAATCCTAGGGTGTCAAAGAGAATGCAAAGGTTTATTTTTACTCACAAGGTGATAAGGATTTTGGAAAGATTGTTCTACAGCCAAATAAAGCCTTTACAGTTGTAATCTGTTGTACTCTAATGTAAAGACCTTTACTGTACGTGGCGTTATGCGTAACTGACATCATAATTTGACCTACTGAAAAAGTGTACCGAAAAGGGAAATCCTATTACAAATGCAAAAAAAAGAGAAGAAATCTGAAATTAAGACATGAAATGGGCCCATGTGGATGTTTGGAGTATTGCCAGTGCTTAATGTGGCGATATCCTCACACGCTGTTTGGCCAACTGCCAATGCTGATGTGTACACATCTGCTTGAGTACCGAGTGGTGCAGGACTAGATGATGTGATTAGAGTATGTAAATATGTGCTTGTGAAAAATAAATGTATAGCAGACATGTTAGTTCAATATGTTAACTAGTAGTAAGGACTGCTACATTTTTAAATCTATTTTAAAAAAAATAGGATTATGAGTTTCTCTCATCTTGATCAAGCTTGATGTAGCTCTATTAATTGATATCGATCTCGTAGTGATATTTCCGTTATCCCCTCTCCTTATCATTAATCCATAGAGGTATTACAAGGATTATATTGCAAACACCTTGCCACTTTTCCTTTTTAGACACAAAGACAACGTGGTTAGGTTATGTATTGAAAGCCACAGTATCCCGTACTGTGTGTACTTTTCTAAACTGGTCTGAATGTATTATAAACTCCAGCACACTATCTTCTGAAAGCCTTATTGTTTTTATTAAAACTACAGTGTTTATCTTACAGTTAATTAAAATAACTTCATCTGAAATTCTAGGAGTTATGCTTGTGGAATAAGGGTGTGTGTGGGAGTTACGAGCTAATGTTAGCCATTCGCCTGATCACAAAACTTCGGAATATTTTGGCACTATTATATTTGTACTACTGCATTGTATTTTTCCCCAGTCAGTGTCTCAACCTTAAATGATGATTATGATACTTGATGTATATTTCTCTTTGAAGGTCTCGAGTCTAACGACTCTAATTTGACTCTGCATGCCAAAAAAACTTTTCATACTACTTTGCAACAGATGCTGTGAATGATAAAAAAAATGTGAATAGTGTAATGTTTCATCCCGCCTAAGGAATAATAACTGGCTAATTTTAGTTACCCTTGACTCCACAAAGTGTTGGAAGTCCACACCACAGACTAAGAACGTCTCACTTTGAAACTTCTGGGAGCCGAGCGCTGTGAAAGGACTATGGCGTGTGAAGCCGTGATTAGAGCGCTTTAGTGAAGACTACTGCTTATACGTTCAAACGAGTTTCTTATCACAGACTGGTATCTGTGTGGCGTGTTTAGTAAGAAAAGAAAATGTTAAAAATACCAACTGTGCGGCATGGCATGAACGTCAAGGCATGTCTCCATGTTGGCTCAGACTCCACAAAGAGATTAGATTTGGTTCCATGGGAACAGGGCTGGACTGGCCATCTGGCATAGCAGGCATTTCCCAGTGGGCATGAAAATAGGGGCCCACGAGGGTGCGGGGCTCATCATTGAGTCAGTTCTGTGCCGCTAATTATGAGGGGGCCCTGTAGCTCCTTAATGCACGCCGTACCTCCTGTGGCACGCTGTAATAGACATTGAAAGTTAACTACTAGAGTACTTCCTACTGGAGACATTGAAAATAGACCAGCTCCGAAACGTCTGTCTCTCCAGTTAATCCTTAGACTTCTGTTGTATATTTTCGGCTTCAATACACTTTTTCACACAAGTCTTGTCTTGTGTGCGCCTCCTTTTTTCCATTATTTTGAGTGATTACTAAACTACTATGACAGTGCACGGGGCATTTAGTAACACATTACGACATTGCCATTCTGGTAACAGCTAATTTATAATGCCGTGTCTTAAGGGGTTAAGCCAAAAATGCCCGGGCCCTATTTCTCCCCCAGTCCAGCCCTGTGTGGATCTATGGGAGGGCTCCAAAAGCTCCTCACAGCAAGTGGTCTGCTCCTATCGTCTGTGGAGATCATCACAATGGGCGTTTCATCTGACGTGCCGTCTTCAAAGGACGTGGCCCATCATCACCTTTATTTTATTCTTTTGGTGGCAGCCAATCTCTGGATCATCATCAACACATGCATGCGTGAGCGCGGGCACATACGCACGCACGCACACCTGCACGCATGCACACACACACGCAGGCACGCGCACGCACACAAACCCATACACACACCCACTCACTCACGTGCACACACGCACCCGCTCATGCACACACACACACACCAGATAGACACACACACACACACACATGCACACGCAAACCCACTAACTCACGTAGACACACACACACACACACACACACACGCACACACACACACACACACTCAAAAGAGAATTTTCCCATCAGGGCCCCTGCTGTTTTGGCAGCTCATCACATTAAATATGCAGAAGAGCTGACAAACCTGTGCTTTAATATCTCTTTAATTCCAGTGTTTCCGTGATCGCCCCTTTTTTGTCTTACTGGACCCATCATGTAGCACTAGTGTTGCCACACGTCCAGGTTTTTTCCTGGATTGTCCCGGTTTTTATGGTCTGTCCAGGTAAATGGAATAGCTGTGTTTTTATAATGCACGTCTTTATAAAACCCCATTGAAATAAACACATATCATAAATGTTTTGTGCTCGCGCGTCAATGTGTCCCGTTTTTTTTACCACTGACATGTGGCAACCCTAAGCACTACACTACTCTCCAGCTTCTCAGTCTAGTTCTACAATGGTTACCTTTACATGACGTTTTTAATTCTGAATTAATATTTGAAAATAAAGAAGTTTTGCTTTTTTTTTGTTTTACTTTGATCTTTCATTTAATTCCGAATTAAGAGGTGTTCACATGACGTTTTCAAAGCGGAATTAAGCTTTATTCAGAATTAAAGTCAGTTAATTCCGAATTAAATGTCTCATGTAAATGTAGCAAGCAACTGTCAATTTTGCAGTAGAGGTTCTATCCAGACCAAAATTACCTGGGGGGCTGAGGTGGGTCCCATTCAGGGGGGCACATACATTGGCAAAAGAGATACATTTTCAATGTTATGAATATATAAAATTCAAAAATCTAGCATATCATGTTGTGGTTAGAACTGAATATTTTAAGTTCTTTGCTGTTCAGCACAGGGGCCACAATAGTACAGGGGCCAGGATTAAATCTACAGGGACCCTGGCCCACTCTGGCCCCTGTCTAGAACCTCCCCTGTTTGCGGTATTCATTCCACTCCTACAGAACTACACTGTCCTAGTCCGTACTACTCTCTAAGACTTAGAGTCCAAGTGTTGATTTAACAATGACGTTGACAGTGTACCGCTTGATTTTCCATGGGTGTCGTCACTTGCTTTATTCCACACTGGCAAGGCAGGCAGGGAGAAGAAGAAGATGAGACAAGAGGAGACTAGAGGAGACGAGGATGGCTCTTTCTTTCTTTCTTTCGTTCCTTTATTATTTTGGGAAGAGTGAATGGCTCACTGCTCTTGCTCTTGCTTTGTGCTGTGCTCTTGCTTTGTGCTGTGCTGGACTGCGCTGCCTCTTGATGCCTCTTTGGCAGACTCCCCCGACTCCTCCGAGTCGACAGGGCAGGGTTGGGTTGGCCCTCTTCCTCTCTCTCGGGCGATGACACTGGCTCTATTGAGTGCTGAAAGGACTCCTTCTCTCCTCTCCTCGCCCTGCCTTGGACACCAACACTATACCAGAGGCCTGTGGGAACGAGGCGATGTTCGTGTGTGTGTGTGTGTGTGTGTGTGTGTGTGTGTGTGTGTGTGTGTGTGTGTGTGTGTGTGTGTGTGGGTGGGTGGGTGTGGGTGGCAATGTTGGGGTGCCGGTGGGGGTGAGGGGATGTTGTGTGTGTGTGTGTGTGTGTGTGTGTGTGTGTGTGTGTGTGTGTGTGTGTGTGTGTGTGTGTGTGTGTGTGTGTGTGTGTGTGTGGAAGGGGGCTGTTGTCTCCGATGGCTCAGGGCATGGAGTCAGAGACTGTGCACCATCACCCCCTGCTGTGGTCCTTAGAGGGTCGCTGACAGGCAGGTACAGCAGCCTTGCTCAGTCGTGACAAGCTCACCATGGCCCAGGGGAGGGAGGGGATGGGGTTTGGGGTGGAGGTGGAGGTGGAGGTAGTGGTGGAAGTGGTGGTGGTGGTGGAGGTCCAGGGGAGGGGATGGTGTTTGGGGTGGAGGTGGTGGTAGTGGAGGTGGAGGTAGTGGTGGAGGTGGAGGGGGAAACATTGACCCAGGGCCGTAGCAGCAAATTGTGGGCCCTATGTACATTCAGCTCCAATGGACCCCCTTCCCCTGCACCCCACCTCACCCCCCAGCCATATACCTACAGACCCTCCACCCTATATACATGTGGCCTTGGTGACTCAGTCACACTTAACCCCCTGCAACAGTCTCCAAGGTGGAAGGGGTTGGTTGTAATTGTGATATGAGTGATATGAGGGATGGTGGGATCTTTGGACTTGTCTTCCCCAAACTTCTGAAGGGGTGTGTGGGGCAAGCACTGGAGATGGCAAATTGGGGTAGTTGTCTTCTCCAACTTTCTGAAAGGAGATTGAGTTGGAGGTATGTTGGAGGCGAGACTGGAGATGGCAAATGGGCTAGGCTGGGGAATGGGGGTAGTTGTCACCCCCAACTTTCGTGAAAGGAGATTGGAGGTGGTGGAGGGGAGGGGTGGGGATTAGGGGTGGTGTCACTGTTGGCCACTCCAACAGCTGAGGTTGAATCACACGGCCATGAAGGATAAACTTTGAGTGAGAGTGTGTGTTAAAAAAACCAAAAACCCAGAACAGCTACTAGAGTGTAGCCACGTGTGAAGCTCACACTAATCCAGCATTAGTGCATAATTAAGAGTTATGATTATAGAGTTCTGGAAGCTTCTTTGGAGAATTGCGATAAGTGGGCGCAATGCCTGGTAGTGTGCTGTGAGAAGGAAGGAAGGAAGGGAGGGAGGAGGAAGAAGGAAGGAAGAAAGAAGGAAGGAAGGAAGGAGAGGAGGAAGAAGGAAGAAAGAAGCGCCCACGGTTGCCAGATGTGACTAATGATTTCCAGTCCAAAAACATGCTCAAAAACTGCCTGGAAGCACTAAATCCCGCCCAATTTGAACTATATTCTATTAATTTCTATGGCCATAATTCTGCAGAAAAACTCGCCACAGACGGCCATCCTAAGCACCTAATTTGGGCGGGAAACAGCCCAATCTGGCAACACTGGAAGCGTCGGGGAAGACGTCAAGTCATTCAGTCTCCCAGGAGAGTTAGTGACAAAAAACCCATTCACTGTGCATAACACAGCAGACACAAACAAATAAACAAACAACAACAAATAAACAAAACAGATTACCACAACCATTGTAAACATTTTTAATGAAGTACAAACCAATGGATGGCAGCCATCATCATATACATACATACGACAACTGTATCATTTAGAAAGACAGCCAGTGAAGCTGTAAATGTGCGCAGGGCTTTTAGGGAGTGTTTGTGTGCTGTGGTTAGGGATTCAGTTACTTATGTCAGTGTTTCCCAACCAGGGGTACGTGTACCACTAGGGGTACGCGAGCACACTGCAGGGGGTACTTGGAAAGATATTATTATAACAAATATATGGAGCAGTCACATCAGGGACAGGGAAAGCGATATAAAACATGAATTAGGGGGTACTCATGGCACAAAAAAGAGGTTTAGGGGGTACACGAGACAAAAAAGGTTGGGAACCACTGACTTATGTAATGAGGCCATCATTTTCCTTTCAATGAGTCCAGATGGACTGTTTTGCTCTTGTCCATTTCAGCTCTTGGAATTCATTTCCACCTTGTTTAGTTGGCGTTCATTCCTATCAAATAAAACACTGGTTGTGAAAGTTTTGAGAGAAATCTAAACAAGGAACAAAAAGTGAAACACTTACCATGAACAGTTGGCTGAAAGCAAAATCAGTAAACATCACAAAAAAACGGAAAAAAAGAACAAACAATATGGCTAAAGACAATGAGCACCGTGTTTTCATTAAGCTGTGATTATATTTCAATCATGCAAATGACTTTTAGCAGTTAAGGAGGTGTTCGTGTGTGTAATTGAAAACGGGAATATTGTCTCGCATCAAAATGCACTCACTAGCGGCTAATCAGGGCAAGCCAGCGAGCGCAGGCAGCCCAGGCCCCAATCGCAGCTCAATCTTTGCAGAATTGAATCGTTTTATCTTAATTAACTGTGCAGAATCCATCCAGGTTTCTGAGCATGCCAATTTTGGCTACTACTGCGCCAAGCTAAATGCAAACCCACTCCCACCCCCATCCCCACCCCCACCCACTCCCTGCCTGCCTGCCTGCCTGCCTGCCTGCCTCAACCCACTTCTCCACCTGCTTAATAAACACATCTTGGCTCCCAGTGATATCAACAGGGAAGCGAGCCGATCGACTGATGGAAAACGGCGCTTCCAGTGTAGTATACTTCACACACAAAAAAAAAGAAGAAAAAAGAGAAAGCAATAGAAGTGCAATAGATTATCTAGGCTTGCCGGCCCATGGACATATGGAGGCATTACAGCATTAGCGCCATAGTGCACACCATACAATACTGGACAGCAACACAGCAGCAGGAGACCACTATTGCTAATCGGCCTGCTCTGGAGGAGGTGGGGGCATTGGAAGCAGGGCCGCTGACAGCTTTGACTGGGCCCAGGACAAAGTAATCTGAAAGGGCCCCCCACCCAATACATTCAATGTAAAAAGGACCCAATTATGGGCCCCCATCTCCCTGGGCCCGGGACAGCATACTCTTTTGCCCCCTTTGTCGGCTTCCCTGATTGGAAGACCATGCATGGCGCCTCGCTGTACCTGTATTCCTCGGAACATGTTCGAAGCATGGCTAAGGTTTTGGAGGCCCTAAGCATAATGTACCTGGTCAGGAAGCCCCCCTCATAATTACAGTTTTTCTCGATTGCCTACACACAATTTTCGGAATCGGTCCTCGAATTCTCAATACTCTACACACAAATCTCCAAACCTCACACACAACGGGCCAAACTCTTCACTACCTCTGAAAAATGCACGTTTTGTCTCAAAACAATGTAATTTTGTCGTCAAATGACACACACAGACAGTCACTACAATACACATTTGCAGACCCATTAAAACACTGTTGGGCACAGGGTAAAACTAATTTCTCTGAGTAACTTGGGCTTTTTTGTTCTGGATTGCATGGATACTGTGACATAAGTTGGAAAAACTTCATTCCCACAACACACAAACAGAAACAGAAAGATTTGTATTTCTTTTTCACAAAAACAACACAAAGATAAACCCCACTGCCTATTTGGCAGTACAAAAAACCTATTACATTACTGTATAGCCTATTGCTATGAAAAAAACACACACACTCACATCTACTCTGCTTCATCCTGCCTTCTATTGTGGTCTGGCCACAGGACCTCATCCACATCACATGCAATCGTTTCCCTGGCCAGGCAGCGAGGGAAATACCGTCTTGCATGGCGCATCCACCCAGAGAAGGCATCAACAGCAATTTTTTTTCTGACATTTAAAAAAAATGCACTAATTTATTGTAAAATATTGGGTAACCACATGGAAGTGATGTCTTGTATAACATATTTTTGAGTTCAAAAACTAAACAAATGTGTTTTCTCCTTGCACTCATTTTTCATCAATATGACATGCAATGTGTGTCCTTATGAGGTGATGATTTCAGATTGTAAACCGGTATGAAGAGAGTTTGCCCATGTGATGAGGAAGTGAACATAGTATGGCAGTTGATTGTAGTGTTGTGAATGACAGTGTGTTCCATGAGAAACCCAGTGTTTTTCTTTATGAAAATTGAGTGTAATCCAGAGAATTGTGTGTAATGGTGTGAAAAGAGTGTGTTTTAAATCTGGAATTTGAGTGTTAAGTAGGAATTGTGTTTAGTGTTCAGTGACATTGGTTAGGGGAGTTGGGAAATGGGTGAGATGTTCCGAGAATTGTGTGTGAAGTACCAGAACTTGTGTGGAGGCAATCGAGAAAAACTGTAAAATGATAATAATAATAATACTTTTTTTAGTCAATCTCAATTTAGGAGGCTCCAATTTTGGGGGCAAAGTGGTTGAGGCCCTCAGCTCTCTGCTTACTCTGCTTATGGCTGTTGGCGACCCTAGTTTAAAGGTACCGTAAAGCAGGCCTTCGTAGACACCAGATGCTTGACGAAGTGAAACAGCTTCATGGCTGTTCAAGCAGCAATTGTTAGCAGAATATAATGGGGTCCACCGTTGGACCATGTGCCCAGCACAAGCACATCCATCTCCGTTAAGACGCATTGGTAATTTGAATGAAGCGGACAACTGTGAGAAATTGACTGAGAATTGGTTTCTGCAGTTCAAAGACCATGCAGTGTGTGTTAACCCATTATGTTAACTGAGCTGTGATAACGAGGCCAATTCCCTTAAACAAGCAAAATTAGATTAAATGTACTTTTACATACCATATGTAGCCCATATTTAATTCTTTGTAATAGTATGGTCATGGAGTTATTCCTATGTGCAGGACCCTTTATTTAAACATACAATTCAGTTGGTATGTTGAATGATGATTGGGACTCAATCATAAGTTGTAGAAACATATTGGATGAAATGAATATGGAGTAATGTGCATGGATGTAAGTAAATACACGAACTTTAGCAAAGATCTAAGCATGCTCATTACATGCACTGCTGACCCAGTGATGGTCAGTGAAGCCAATCATTTTATTTATTCACTCTCAAACTTAACGCTCCAATAGTGATCTCAATAGAGTACAGCACTTTTATTAATCCCGAAGGAAATTAAGGTGTCTGTCAGCTTACATAAATACAAAAATACAAAACATAGGCATACATAAAGACCTTATACACATAATTTAAATTCATATTCATATTCAAAGGAGTCCTTTATTAGCGTGACTGTTGCCAAAGCATTATATACAGATAACGAGACAAAACAATATCTACTACTATATCTCACTGACTATTATACTACATACCTCTTTGATCCTTTGGTCCTACTTGGTATTTTATGTGCTCTCTGTTTTTCTGTCCAACTTAAAACATGTGTGTTTGGGTTTTGGGACTTAAGCAAGATGAGGGCAATGTTTGTTTTCTTTCTCTCTCGCTGTTGTCTTTGTGCACTCTCTCCCCATCTCCTCTTGCCAGGGCCGGATTAAGACGGCCTGGGGCCCCTAGGCTACATGTTGCTGTGTGGGCCCCTGGAAGGCCATTTTCGTGACAAATTTACATAGATAGTGTCATAATTATGAACAAGGAATTAAGGATAACTTGTCTACCAACTGTACCCAATACAACACTCGAATTTCTCAAAATTGCATCCTGTCACAATTCCTTTTTTTTTTTTTTTTAACTTTTGGCCATTCAGGGGGGCAATGGCAGGAGGGGGCCCCTAGCCTGTGTATTAATCCGGCCCTGCCTCTAGCCTATAGTACGGTAGCCACATTACCAGACCATTAGTGACTCTGAGAAATCAATGAGATTTAACAATAATGTGCACTAGAGCTCTAGACTTTGGCTGTGAACAAAAACAAGAAGGATTTTTCTGTAAACCATTAATTGCTTTTTGCCAACAGCGTAGTTGTGCACTTATGCCAATATGCTGTGAGCATCTGGCCCGGAGGAGAGCTCTCTGTTTTTATTTTTAACAGGATTTAGCTCAGTAGTCTCTCTCATATGGAAAAAAAGATCCAAGCATTTTGTTCAGTTTAGTAAGGTAAACAGCTACAGAAAATCAGTAAATCACAATATTGTAAAAAAAATATATGATCATATGAAAATATGAATTTCATTATCAAAAAGACATTTAGCACTCATCCACTTATCCATTCACACTGGCAGAAGATGTTACGTGTATGTTACAGCGGCAGAATGGTCTGCTTCTAGCAATGGAAGCTGCAGATGAATAATATACTTATTTTGGGAGATACATTTAAGGTGAAATCTTTCTGTGTGGTGTGTTTAGCGATATCAGTGTATTTCTTTACATGAGGGTGGGAAGCAGCGGCAGTACCCTTGTGGAGTGGTGGTGCATTACACACACACACACACACACACACACACACACACACACACACACACACACACACACACACACACACACACACACACACACACACACACACACACACACACAGGCACACAGACATGCACACACATAGACACAGACACACACAGACACACACAGACACGCACGCACACAGTCACTGCACGCACGCACGTACGTACGCACACACACACACACACACACACACACACACACACACACACACACACACACACACACACACACACACACACAGGCACACAGGCACACAGACATGCACACACATAGACACAGACACACACAGACACACACAGACACGCACGCACACAGGCACTGCACGCACGCACGTACGTACGCACGCACACACACACACACACACACACACACACACACACACACACACACACACACACACACACACACACACACACACACACACACACACACACACACACACACACACACACACGCACCTCTCTGCTGGTATGACCTTGCTAGCAGAGTAATCGGATGGATGTCTTGCATGCATCCTGCCCAACCGGTCTCCACATAGTTCAGCACCTGGAATCTGCAAGCAGAAAAAAACAGATAAATAAACAAATAAACAAATAAACAAGCAAGCACCTGCTGCATTTTGTACATAACTCCAAGGGGATGTTGGTGAAGGTAAAACAGCTAAACATGTTCAGTGTGCTTTAAAAAGGAGCAACATCTAGCAACAGAAGAGCACGACTTAGTGGGAAAAAACTGCCAATCCAAATGTTTAACACAACGCTGGATAGCTTGCACCTCTATCCCAAAGCGGGCGGCAATACACTCATAAAGGGCCGAAGCAGACTCCATTTCAAATAATAAAAAAAAAACGCTGGAAGCAAACCTGTGAAACAGTACAGTACCTGTGAAGAATACAAGGCTGTGTACTGTAGAGAATAGAGGACTAGAAGAAGATAATGGTCCTTGAACAAACAATGGAATCCACAGTAGACTAGCACAGGAGACACAAGCTAAAAATACAATTTGTCTGACCCTCATACTGCCCTGACCAGAAACCACCATCTTCTGTGGATGTATCCGAAAAGCACAGCACAGGGAACATGACCAAGGCAACCTCACACAATGGCAGTAAAAATATGGTTTGTGAGGGAATTTAAGGGCAGAGATAGCTGAAAGAAAAGTGGAAGACAGTAGCTGGTCTTGTTGGAAACAAGCTGTCACACTTGCCAAAAGTAGAGTTACTCCGGTTTAGACTATTGTTAGTTGTTCAAACTTTTATTTTGTCAGTTTATTTATTCCACTCCGCCAATCTCTTTTAATAAAAATAAAAAATAAAATCGACGCCGCAAATCATTGTCATTCACTTAACAAACTTGCAACAGAATTTTGGCAGTCGAAAAACAAATCCTACCCTATGTGTGGAATGGCGATTCCTTTCACTCATACACTGATAATACGTTTAATGAAAGATTCTTTTTCATCCCAAGAAAATGCTTCCTTTTTTGTTTACTACTGATGAGTTTTTTTGTCACAGTCACAGAAATCTGTTCATCATTTTTTTTTCTGTCGCAACAATCTGGATGTGGAGACTCCCCAGATCTCTACTACTACTGTGAGCAGACTGGTTAGCCGCGTGGGCAATCTGGACTGTTTTGCCAGCTCTAATTGTCTCTCTGTTTCCCGGTCCTGGCAATTAGTAGTGGCTGTAGCAGTGCTATGGTGGACAGGGCCGCTGACAGCTTTTGCTGGGCCCAGGGTAGGACTGGCCATCTGGCATAGCGGGCATTTGCAAGTGGGCCCCGCACCCTCGTGGGCCCCTATTTTCAGAAATGTGAAAAAAAATTGAGCCAGTTACGAGGGGGCCCTTGAAGCTAAAAGTGCCAGGCCCCTATTTCTCCCCCAGTCCAA
>NC_085867.1:6749621-6784621 GCF_034702125.1 Engraulis encrasicolus | reverse complement strand
GTCTATGGATTGATGCTGCCACGTCAAAATATGTGATGTCCAAATTTCGAAGTTCCAAGGAATGGAGAAATACTAGGCCTCGGCTGGGATTCAGAACGCGCACTCCTCCATGTTACGGTGCAAAATATTTATTGTGTTCAGAATGGTAAAAAGTAATGAATGAAACCTTGGTTAAAATAAAGTAGACAGTCCAAAGTAAACGAAAGTATGATGATAATTGTAACGGAAGAGAGTAAGTACGGTCGAAAAAATATATCAGACTGGGCTGCGTTTCCCATTCAACCCATACCAACCCAAAACCGGCTAAATGATATATGACAGGTGACCTTATCCCCCAAAAGGTGATCGCCACTTAAAGCAATAAACATAAAAACAAAAACTAAACATGATCCAGCCATAACCATTCAATTCATCTTCTCCGTAATAATCGAATATCTCACATTTAACCCAAAATATTACCTTATAAGGCCAAAACATAAAAAGTATCAAAATGGCAGAGATGTATAAAGTACTGGAGAAAAGTAGTGGAGTAGAAGTACCAGTATCATCTTGTCAAATGACTTGAGTAAAAGTCAAGAGTAACCTTTTCTTACCTTACTCAAGTAGAAGGACAAAAGTATTGTACTTAAGTAAAGCAAGTAAAAGTATTGCAAGTTTTGCTACTTGAGTAAAAAGTTGAAGTAGAAGTAAACGTACTGCATAAAAAAAAAATGGGGGGGGGGGGGGGGGTTCAGNCAAAAGTTTGAATACCATTTGGTTTATTAGAGCTCAATACAATAAGTCTCTAATGAAGTGCAAATACCATTATGGTTTGTTATTAAAACAGCTTTGTAACACAAGTTCAGTTTTTAAGAAAACGTAGGGCAGTAATTTTACTGCTTAAAACAGTGCTTCCAACCAGCTCGTTGTGCTTCAAGTATTATTTAAAAAAAGTGCACATAAAAAAATAATTAAATAAATTAAAATATCAAATAAAAACATCAAATAAAAAAATGTATAAAAAAAACTTTTCCGGGCTTTGTCGCCAACTCAAACCTTTCACACTGATTTGCTTAAAGAAGCCAGTTAGGCAGCAAGGAAGTTTTTATTTCCCTACCATTGCATCGCCCACTGACCGTGAACACGTTCCATCATATCTGGTGATGACAGAGCCATCTAGCGCTCGGGCATAGAAACGAGTAACGAGTAACGAAAGCAGCACATGAAAAATATATCGGAGTAAAAGTATTAATTTAATCAGAAATATGTAGTGCAGTAAAAGTACAAGTGTGAGGAAAGAAATATTACTCAAAAAAGTACAGATACTGCAGTTTAGTACTTAAGTACAGTATTTCGTTACTTTTATTTCGTTACTATACATCTCTGCAAAATGGCTGTAACAAAATTGCATACCTTGATTTTTCCCTCCGTGGAGACGTTTCAATAAGTTGCCGATGTATGGTCCGTTTGAAAGAGTATGAGTTGTTGAAATGAGAATTTCGTATGGATACATTTGATGCAGAATACTGTGCCCTGCAATTAGGGGCGTAGCAGCAAATTGTGGGCCCTATGCACAGTCAGCTTCAATGCCCCCCCGTCCCCACCGCCCAGCCATATATCTACATACATCAGACATTGTGTGGGGGCCTCCTATGTACGATGGGGCCCTGGTGTCTCAGTAACACGTTACCCCCCTGTATAACACCCTTGCCTGTAATGTACTGCATAACCTTCTGCGGAGAGATAAGGAAATATTGATGAATAGACAGAGACCGAGACGGAGGTAGAGAAGCACCTGGGAAAGGAGAGAGACAGATAGAGCAATAGAGACAGGCAGAGAAATAGACAGAGAGAGAGAGAGAGAGAGAGAAAGATTAGAAAAAGGAAAACAGAAATACACAGATTCTAGATGTGCAAGTTGTGTGCCGTCATGCACACATAAGAGATGCTGTGTTTTGCTGTGACTGGCTCCATCCAATACCTTTCCTCGGGGAAGCAAAATTGAGCATGTAATTGGTGGTTCTGCGGAGATGTGGGTGATACATCAAGAGAGGAGGATGCTGCTGCTGCGTCACGTTCCTTCCTAACCGTCTGACTGTTTTCCATTATCCCACACACGTGCAAAACAACCACATCACACTCATGAAAACACTTCACTGCGTACGGTAACTTTATCTCGCACGCATGCAAGGCAAGCGTGCAGCGTGCCGCTAAAGCTGCTCGCTCTCCGTGCAGTAATCGTCTGCCTGTCTGGTTGTGAAATGTTCATGTTAATTAAGAAAAAAAATAGGAAAGAAAAAAAACAAAGAAACAAACACGATCAAGGTAGAGGGAAGGAAACGGTCGGCGTAACAAGCAACAGTTGAATGAGTGAGAATTCACAGCCGCTTCTTCCTGTCTGACAGGCTGACAGGCCATTCCAGTGAATGGGAGTCTCCAAGGGCCTGTTAGCCTGGTGTTTTCACCATTCCCTGATGAGACACCGATCTATACCAATACTTTTTTTCTTCAAACATTTAACCTTTAAATTAGCTCGTTGGAGTGTGCAGTTCCTTCCAGGTTTCCAGAGACAGCCTGAGAGGGCCAGGGTTTAAAAAACTATGACTGAGTCTTGACTGTCGATGATGGTTTTCAGTGAACTGTAACCAGCAACTGGCTATAGCTGTGTGTGGTGCAGCAACTCAGATAGAAGACAAGGGCTGAGGAGAAGACAGGAGAAAAACATCTTGGCATACTGTAGGCGCATAGGCAATAAATGATGAGAAAATACCAACACAATGTTCTTCGGATAAGATACATTTTTTTTCTCCTGCTGAAGCAGTGTTGAGCACCAGCAACTTATGTGAGGTCAGAAGGTGATGAAGAGTAGGAGGCATCGCTGCTGTCTTCCAAAAAATAAAATGATAAAAACCCACCTCTGTTTTCGCCCGAAATCATTCCTCTGCTCCGCGGCCACACTTCTTGGCATGTGCCGGCTTCTTCTTCTTCTTCTCTCCCAATTTCCGTGTCTCATCGCATTATATTTTTCATCCATTTCCTCCGGACCCAACTGTGAGGCCGAGGTCAGCGGAGCAGGAAGCCCAGGGATGAGTGGACTCCACTCACATCAACAGGCTCTTTAAGGAGGTCACTGAGGCAGAGAGGAGGAGGAAGAGGAGGAGGAGGAGGAGGAGGAGGAGGGAGGGCTGGCTGCCGGCGGGGGACCAGGAGAGAGGAGGAGAATCATGGAGAGAGGGAAGAAGAGAGGTAGGGAAGGAAGGAAAGAGGGAAGGGGAGGAGGCAGTGAAGGGTGGAGAGGTAGGCTTGGGAAAGTGAAAAGGAGTTTCAGTGCCATAAAATAAACCGAAAAAGTTTTTCTCTCTCGAGTACTTGATTGTGTTTTTGGCCTGTGCCTTGGCATGTGGGGTGTGTGTAGGGAAGCCAGCAGGGAGAGAAAGGGGTTAGTTGTCCCAGGCCCAGGAAGAGAGGGGCCCCAAGATTGAGTACTCATTACATGGAGAGGGTGAAGCTTTCAGATGACTTTGTTCCAGGCCCAGCAAAAAACTGTCAATGGCCCTGGGTTTGTGCATATCCACAATAACTACAGTGCTGTATATGCACAAAGGATAAAGAAGGGAAGGAGCCCAGAAAACGGTGTACAATTTTTACACAGCTGTTACTTATATACTGTATAATAAGGTTCAATATTTCAACCCAATGGCATTAGTACTGACTCGATGATGTGACAGATTTTACAGATGTCAGAGCAATTTTCACATTGTTATTGTCAACATTGTTATTGTCTGTGCATTTCACAGAAGACTTTTATTTTGCAAGAGAAGTTATATCTGCAGCAATATTAAAAATAGGCCCATGTCCTATATACAGGTAGCCTATATATATATATCAATGCGAAATGGAATCAGTGTCATTTTATCCTTGTGACTTGAGGTGTCCTTGAGGCCTTATCGAAGCCAAAACCAAATGTTTTATCTGATTCCAAAGTTTCCTCCTCTTCCATTTCCTGCCTATAAACTCTGAATGACTTTGGCTGTTGATGGGCGTACGGTAGATATTTCCTGACGAACCGATAACTTGAGTTATTTTTCAGAAATGTATACAGTCGCCTGCATGGTTGAGACAGCTGTAGAGGAAAGAGAAGGACGGGAAAATAAGTGTGGGGCTGAGAGAGTGAGAGAGAGAGAGAGAGAGAGAGAGAGAGAGAGAGAGAGAGAGAGAGAGAGAGAGAGAGAGAGAGAGAGAGGAGGAAGGGAGGAAGAGAGAAACCAAGATGGGTGCAGGGGGGAAAGGGAGAGATGAAGAAAGAGAGAGTGAGAATGAGACAGGCAGGCAGAGAGAGAAAGAGGGATGAAGAGAGTGCAACGGATAGAAAGATAGAGAGAGTGAGTGAGAGAGAGAGAGAGAGAGAGAGAGAGAGAGAGAGAGAGAGAGCGAATGAGAGACAGAACAAGAGAGAGAGAGAGCGAGACAGGCAGGCAGACAGACAGAGGGACAAAGACAGCGCAACGGATAGAAAGATAGAGATTGAGAGACGGAGAGAGAAAGAGAGAGAGAGAGAGCAATGGAGAGATGGAACAGCGGAGAGAGAAAGAGAGAGAGAGAGTGCAACAGAGAAATAGAACAACGGAGAGGGAGAGAGAGGGAGAGCGAGAGAGGCAGTGAAGCAGAGCTGTGTAGCAGACGGGGCGCGCTGTTGTTCCAGCAGCAGTCATCTGTGTGGCAGCTTGTTACCGGGCACCACAGGGGCATTCCCTCTCCTCTCCTTCCCTCTCCTTCCCTCTCCTCTCCTCTCCTCTCCTCTCCTCTCCTCTCCTCTCCTCTCCTCTCCTCTCTTCTCCTCTCCTTCCCTCTCCTCTCCTCTCCTCTCCTCTCCTCTCCTCTCATCTCCTCTCCTCTCCTCCCATTCCCTCTCCTCTCCTTCCCTCTCCTCCCCTCTCCTCTCCTCTCCACTCCTCCCCTCTCCTCTCCTCTCCTCTCCTCTCCTCTCCTCTCCTCTCCTCTCCTCTCCTCCCCTCTCCCTTCCTCTCCTCTCCTCCCCTCTCCTTCCCTCTCCTCCCCTCCCCTCTCCTTTCCCCTCTCGTCTCCTCTCGTCTCCTCTCGTCTCCTCTCCTCTCGTCTCCTCTCCTCTCCTCTCCTCTCCTCTCCTCCCCTCTCCACACCAGCCCCTCTCCTCTCCTCTCCTCCCCTCTCCTCCCCTCTCCTCTCCTCTCCTTCCCTCTCTTTCCCTCTCCTCTCCTCTTCCCCCTCTCCTTCCCTCTCCTTCCCTCTCCTTCCCTCCCTTCTCCTCTCCTCTCCTCCCCTCTCCTCCCCTCTCCTCCCCTCTCCTTCCCTCTCCTCCTCTCCCCACCTCAGCCCCCGCGCAAATGGCAGTACGCATGGCCAACCCTCGCCAAACAAGGGTCCTCCGCTGGCATTTATCTGGGGGGCACTGACAGACAGCAGAAGAGGAGGAGGAGGAGGAGGAAGGCAACGAAGAGGGGGAGGAGGATGAAGAGGGGGAGGAGGATGAAGAGGGGGAGGAGGAAGAGGAGGAGTAGGAGTAGGAATGAAGAGGAGGAGGAGGAGGAGGAGGAGGAGGAGGATGAAGAGGGGGAGGATGAGGAGGAGGAGGAAGAAGAAGATGAGGAGGAGGAAGAGGAGGAGTAGGAAAAGGTGGAGGAAGAGGAGGAGGAGGATGAATGATGAGGAGGAGGAGGAGGAGGTGAAAGAGGAGGAGGGAGATGAGGAGGAGTGAAGGCCTTGAGATTATGGTCAGACTAATCAGGAGTTAGTTTGCCAAAAGAACATGTGTTGGACAGATTTAAATGGATTTACAAATGGAGTTCATTTTCTCAGACAGATCAATACAGACACAGATGCAAATCACTTTGGGTTTTTTTCTTTCTTGTTCACTCACTTGTGATTCCCTCAGTGTTATTTAGATCCGGCCATTAC
This sequence comes from Engraulis encrasicolus, assembly GCF_034702125.1. NCBI lineage: Eukaryota > Metazoa > Chordata > Actinopteri > Clupeiformes > Engraulidae > Engraulis > Engraulis encrasicolus. The sequence goes on along the minus strand of NC_085867.1, from coordinate 6,778,708 downwards.
TTTTGAGTGAGTGAACTCATTGTTGTGTTTTGCTGGGCGTGAGGTAGTAAGGGGAGGTTTAACTATCGATTGTGTCATTAGGGGGCTGACTACACGATGTAATGCGGTGGACACACTTTGCTTCTGGTTGACTTGAGTCCGTAATCTAACAGCGGATATCTTGAACCCTTTTTTAAAAAGGTACGTATTTGTAGGGACTTTTGTGATGCTTCAAAGGATAATTCTGCCAATTCCAATATGCTGTTGTATTGCTCATGCTACCCTTGTCTTCTCAGTACCCAGTGATGCTGCATTTTTTGACTCTGCCCTTTCCGAGATCTGAGCTATTCTAATGGAGGCAGACTTTGTTTACATTAAAAACGTTCTTAACATAGGCCTACCCCAAATATTACCCCAAAAGGTATCAATGTTTGCTAGTTGTCTGCTGATGTTGCATAACCCTTTGGATGTAATTGGGAATAAATCAAGATGTTTTTTTTTAATATGTAAACAAACGCCTGCCCCCATTACAATGACCAGGATCTTGGAAAAGGCTAAAGAAAAAAAACAGGGTAGTGTGAGCATTACAACTGCATGTCGAAAGTGGCAAAGTTCTCCTTTAATTGGTTAGGATAGTGTGGCAGAGCGACAGTAAGCTGGTGGCAAAGAGAGAGGTGAGAAAAGATCTGGAAATGACCTTGGGCCTTGGGTCGGACTCTAAGAGTGCGTTTTAATATGCGACCTTGCCTCCTCCACTTGCGCTTGTCTCCTCGTCCCGCCTCCTGGCCCCTCCTCCGTGGAGAAAACGATAAAGTTTCCCAGCTGTCAGCCTAGCCACAACAACTTTTGAGGGTCTGTTTTTCATTCACTATCTCCATTGCAAATGAGAAAAAGACTCTACAATTGAGCTTTTGCAAGATATTGATATATAATGCTGTTGTCAGTGATGTCATCATGACGAGAAGCAAGTGGAGGACGCAAGTGGAGGAGGCAAGGTCGCATATTGCAACGCACTCTAACTCAGTCCCCCTGATTAATGCCATGTCACTCTAGCCCACTGTGCCATGTCACCACCAGGATACCTTGAACTCTTAATGCTGGTACTCTTGCACTTTGCCTTTCTCCTTTGATGTTCGGTAGCAAATATATTTCTTTTCATGGCATCAAGGAAAAAAGAGCTTGACATGTGAAGCCATAATTTCTAGACCGATGATTTTCATTTGAGGTATTTTCTTGCTCTTCCTGTTCCCTTTTACTTTCTCTTTGTCTACCCCCCCAACCCCCACTCTCTCTCCTTCTCTTTCTCTTTCTCTCTCCCTGTGCCTCTCGCTCCCTCTCTTTTTCTCTCTCTCTCTTATTCTCTCACTGTGTCTCTATCTCTCTCTCACTGTGTCTCTCTCTCCCCGTGTCTCTCGCTCCCTCTCTTCTCTCTCTGTCTTTCTCTTTCTCTCTCTCTGTCCCTTTCTCTCTCTCCCTGTGTCTCTCACTTTTTCTCTCTCCCCTCTCTCCTTGTGTCTCTCACTTCCTCACTTTCTCTCTTGTTCTTTCACTGCTCGCAGTTTGCCTCTATCCATCATTTCTTTCTTTTTTCCTCCCGTACCCCACGCCCATCCCTCCCTCCCTCCCTCCCCCTCCCTTATTCTTTTCCCTCCTCCAGAATAAAGTCGGGGGCCCGGGTTATTACCTGATAAGGAGCTGTCATTGTGAGACCATTCTGAAGTCATTTGCTTCTCTTTGTAGTGCCATTGTAGTGCCACTTGTACCAACCCCCCTCTCCTCCCCTCTCCTCCTCTCGTCAACCACCCCCACCCCCACCCCCACCCCAAACCTCTACAACGCCATACTGCCGCTGCGATGTGCCAACCCCTCCCCTCGTCTTCCGCCCCCACCCCCACTCGAAGCCTCTAGTTTATAACGCCATGCTGCCTCTTCGATGTGAGCAGAAGTCGTGGGAGGAAAGGATAGGAGGGATAATTCACTTTCTGAGGAGGAAAGTGGGCGTACGAAAAAGACATATTCTGAGAGAGAGAGAGGGAGAGAGAAAAAAAGAGAAAAAGCAAGCAATTAACTCTGAATAATCAAGGCGTGCAGCCATATTGCCTTTGAGATCATGTTTTGATTTACTCTTTAATTTAGAGGTTCTTTATCCAATCTTCATAGCACAGAAAATAAACAAACATCGCAACAAAGCAGTTTTTCAGAGTGTGTGGTTTGGCAGAGTGTTTCAGTGTGTGTGTGTGTGTGTGTGTGTGTGTGTGTGTGTGTGTGTGTGTGTGTGTGTGTGTGTGTGTGTGTGTGAATATGTGTACAGTACAGTATGTGTGGTGGCTTTGGCATTGACTGATGAAATTGATGCTGTGATGAGAGAGGCTCTAGTCTGTACTGTGTGACTACAGAAGGCATGCGACACATGTGAGGAGAGTCCAGCAGCAAAATAGCTGCTCTCTGGAACTCTAGCTGTGCTGATGTCCGCAGGCCCGCCGACAGGGGTGGGGAGCAAAGGGGGATGTTGTCCCGGACCCAGGGAGATAGGGGGCCCAGAATTGGGTCCCCATTACATTGTATGTATTGGATAGGGGGCCCTTTTAGATGACTTTGTCCTGGGCCCAGAAAAAAGCTGTCAGCGGCCCTGGCTGTCCGTATGTGTGAGCTCCCTTCAAGCCTGCGTAAGTGGGATGCTTTTTTGGCTGTGGCTGCAGGCCTTCATCTTCTGATGGCTAACTCACAAGCGCTTCTTCGAGGGAATAACGAGACATTAATTGCTCGGCTGTCGAAACGAGTTGTGATAAGCGGGCAGAGAACAGAGAATTGAGAACTTAGAACTTAAAGACTGAGGGCCGAATATCCTCACCACCCAGGGCTGGAGTGGTACCAAATAAAAACCCCACCCAGGCATTTCTGGCTCACCAAATTGTATCCCTCACACATACGGCACAAGCCATTTTCATACCATATCCTGCCTGACTCAGTCCACTGTAGCCTATGTATTGAGAGGCTGTCATCATGTTTTAGCAAATGTATCGCACGCTAGTGCATTCGGTGTGTTGGTGCGACGCCTTTTGAAGTTAACGCGTGCTGCTCAACGCAACGGTAAAACGCTTTCATGCCCTTTTGACACGTGACTAGGTTTGCACAGTTTTCCCGCCGTGGCTGCGATTCTCCTTTGCCACAGCGCATTTCTGTTGCTAAACGCAAACATGCTTTGCTGTTCCCTAACCAAACCCATTCCTAAACCTTTCCAAGCAGGGGCACAACTACTCATTTCTGGGGGGGTATGCAAGAACTATTTTGGTCCCCCCCCCAAAAAAAAACACTTAATAATTATGTTGCGCCCTCCAACGCCCTCTCTTTAGTGCCCCCTCTCTCTGGCGCCCCCCTGCAACGCATACATCGCATATACTGTAGTTGCGCCCCTGCCCCAAGCGGGGAAAATAAGAGCAAAAGAAAAACGGGAGCAGTGTGCGGATATTCCATCTTTATTTTCATAGTTGTCTGACCCTTTTGTCCTGCACCTGCATCTTGGATATTCCACCTTTATTTTCATGACCAGTGCTGCCCTGTTCACACTTCTTTGGTGTCCAGGAACAGCTTTGCACTTGGACCCCTGGCCCTGCTTGAAAAACGCTGCACAGCCTGTTTAAGAGCACGTTAGAGCACACACACACACACACACACACACACACACACACACACACACACACACACACACACACACACACACACACACACACACACACACACACACAGCTTTTTTTTAACTTGCGTGACGTGTTTCATTATCACCCTTCTGATGAGTTTATGAACAGTGTGTGTGTGTGTGTGTGTGTGTGTGTGTGTGTGTGTGTGTGTGTGTGTGTGTGTGTGTGTGTGTGTGTGCGTGTGCCTGTGTGTGTGTGTGTGTGTGTGTGTGTGTGTGTGTGTGTGTGTGTGTGTGTGTGTGTGTGTGTGTGGTGTCAGCAAAGAGTGAATATGTCCACTTTTGTCTTCCGCACTGCGCTCCATGCTGTCCTGATGCGGTCAGTGTTGCATAGCCAAATTAGACTGTTCTCTGATGGACTGTCCCACCCATCAACATAGTGACGTACTGATGTGTGACATTCATTATGTCTTGAGGTTATATTTAGGGGCCAAGCAGCGAAGCTGCCTGGCACCTTAAGTGTTTCTACTGTTCTTATTAGTATGCTTGCCATGCGGCAAGCATACTATTGTTATTGTACCGTTTCTTTTTATTAGTATGCTTGCCATGCGGCAAGCATACTATTGTTATTCCCCCGTTTCCGGGTTATTATTTTTTTTTTTAATTTTCTCCTTCCGTCTACGAACGGTTCGTTTTGAAGAACCGCTCAAGATAGAAAATCCGTTCAAAGACCGAAATGTTCGGCTCGGTCAGACGACCAGGTTTTGTATTTTTCACGGGGGTACCTCGAACTCTCTAGCGCCACCAGCAGGTCAAAGTTGCAAATATTAACATGCTATAACTTTTGAACCGTTGGTCGGAATTTCAAAAACTTGGTATCCCTGGAATCCTTGGGCCAAGCCGAATCCAATGCACCCTATGACGTCATTTTCCGCCTGGAAAGTTTTTCCGCCATTTTGAATTTTGTGAAAATCAATAAAAATGACGCCCCGCCCACAATTTTTGACCGATCATCACGAAAATTCTATGAGGGCATCTTCGGACTGAGATACATCTACCCTAAAAGTCCTGGAACGATTGATCAAACCGTCTTCAAACAGGAGCCAATCAAAGTTGGCGGCGAAGACGCCAAACAGGAAGTGAGCTCATATCTCGGCAACGGCTACTTGTATCACAACCCAATTTCATACACATAATCAGCACTATCTTCAGAGGACACGTAAAGATTTTCGTGTAAATGCGCCACTAGGGGGCGCTACAATAAGCAAAAATGTGTTTTTGACGATATTAGCCCGTACTGACTTCAATTCATCAAACGCTTGGTATCGCTGAAATCCTTGGGTCAAGCCGAATCCAACGCATACTATGATGTCATATTTACAATCATGAATTTCCCGCCATTTTGACATATTCAAAAATCAATAAAAATGAAGCTCCGCCCACAATTTTTGTCTGTTCGTCCTACAATTTTTATCAGACCACCATTGGACTATTCTGCACCTATGCTGAAATTTACAGAGCAATAGCTGAAAGCATCGGCGCACAGCAGCCAATCAAAATTGACAACAAAGACAAACGCACCGTCCAAACAGGAAGTTAGCTCATATCTCAGCAACGCCTTGACAGATCTTAACGAAATTTCTCACACACGATCTCCAGTACACCCAGAGGGTATGCACCGAATTCAGTGCAATACGGCCACTGGGGGGCGCTACAGTTAGTGAAAATGTGTTTTTGCCAATATGATACATACCAAACAGGAAGTTAGCTCATATCTAGATGGTTAACTGTATGTTGTGTATGCATGAAGGGCAGCATATGCATTAAGGGCAAGTCATGCATGAAAGGCAAGGCATGCATGAAGGGCAACGAATGCAAGACGGGCAAGCATACTCCAGCATTTTCTGTGAGGAAATGCAATCTAGTTATTATTAGTATGCTTGCCATGCGGCAAGCATACTATTGTTATTCCCCCGTTTCTTTTTATTATTATTATTAATTTTCATCTATTTCTACGATCCATTCGTTTTGAAGAACCGCTCAAGATAGAAAATCCGTTCAAAGACCGAAACGTTCGGCTTGATAAGACGACCAGGATTTGTATTTTTCACAGGGGTACCTCAAACTCTGTAGCGCCACCAGCAGGTCAAAGTTGCAAATATTAACATGCTATAACTTTTGAACCGTTGGTCGGAATTTCAAAAACTTGGTATCCCTGGAATCCTTGGGCCAAGCCGAATCCAATGCACCCTATGACGTCATTTTCCGCCTGGAAAGTTTTTCCGCCATTTTGAATTTTGTAAAAATCAATAAAAATGATGCCCCGCCCACAATTTTTGACCGATCGTCACGAAAATTCTATGAGGGCATCTTCGGACTGAGATACATCTACCCTAAAAGTCCTGGAACGATTGATCAAACCGTCTTCAAACAGGAGCCAATCAAAGTTGGCGGCGAAGACGCCAAACAGGAAGTGAGCTCATATCTCGGCAACGGCTACTTGTATCAGAACCCAACTTTATATACATCATCAAGACTATCCCCAGAGGAGACATAACAATTTTCGTGTAAATACGCCACTAGGGGGCGCTACAATAAGCAAAAATGTGTTTTTCCACATATTGGCCCGTCTTGACCTCAATTCATCAAACGCTTGGTATCGCCGTAATCCTTGGGTCAAGCCGAATCCAACGCATACTATGATGTCATATTTACAATCATGAATTTCCCGCCATTTTGACATATTCAAAAATCAATAAAAATGAAGCTCCGCCCACAATTTTTGTCTGTTCGTCCTACAATTTTTATCAGACCACCATTGGACTATTCTGCACCTATGCTGAAATTTACAGAGCAATAGCTGAAAGCATCGGCGCACAGCAGCCAATCAAAATTGACAACAAAGGCAAACGCACCGTCGAAACAGGAAGTTAGCTCATATCTCAGCAACGCCTTGACAGATCTTAACGAAATTTCTCACACATGATCTCCAGTACACCCAGAGGGTACCTACCGAATTCAGTGCAATACGGCCACTGGGGGGCGCTACAGTTAGTGAAAATGTGTTTTTGCCAATATGATACATACCAAACAGGAAGTTAGCTCATATCTAGATGGTTAACTGTATGTTGTGTATGCATGAAGGGCAGCATGTGCATTAAGGGCAAGTCATGCATGAAAGGCAAGGCATGCATGAAGGGCAACGAATGCAAGACGGGCAAGCATACTCCAGCATTTTCTGTGAGGAAATGCAATCTAGTATATATTTGCTATCCGACAGAATCTGGAACTGAATTTTTTTTTTCTTCTACGAACGGTTCGTTTTGAAGAACCGCTCAAGATAGAAAATCCGTTCAAAGACCGAAACGTTCGGCTCGATAAGACGCTTTGAATTTGTATTTTTCACAGGGCTATCTCAAACTCTGTAGCGCCACCAGCAGGTCAAAGTTGCAAATTTTAACATGGTGTAACTTTTAAACCGTTGGTCAGAATTTCAAAAAAATGGTATCCCTGGAATCCTTGGGCCAAGCCGAATCCAATGCACCCTATGACGTCATTTTCCGCCTGGAAAGTTTTTCCGCCATTTTGAATTTTGTAAAAATCAATAAAAATGATGCCCCGCCCACAATTTTTGACCGATCGTCACGAAAATTCTATGAGGGCATCTTCGGACTGAGATACATCTACCCTAAAAGTCCTGGAACGATTGATCAAACCGTCTTCAAACAGGAGCCAATCAAATTTGGCGGCGAAGACGCCAAACAGGAAGTGAGCTCATATCTCGGCAACGGCTACTTGTATCACAACCCAATTTCATACACATAATCAGCACTATCTTCAGAGGACACGTAACGATTTTCGTGCAAATGTGCCACTAGGGGGCGCTATAATAAGCAAAAATGTGTTTTTGACGATATTAGCCCGTATTGACTTCAATTAATCAAACGCTTGGTATCGCTGAAATCCTTGGGTCAAGCCGAATCCAACGCATACTATGATGTCATATTTACAATCATGAATTTCCCGCCATTTTGACATATTCAAAAATCAATAAAAATGAAGCTCCGCCCACAATTTTTGTCTGCTCGTCCTACAATTTTTATCAGACCACCATTGGACTATTCTGCACCTATGCTGAAATTTACAGAGCAATAGCTGAAAGCATCGGCGCACAGCAGCCAATCAAAATTGACAACAAAGACAAACGCACCGTCCAAACAGGAAGTTAGCTCATATCTCAGCAACGCCTTGACAGATCTTAACGAAATTTCTCACACATGATCTCCAGTACACCCAGAGGGTACCTACCAAATTCAGTGCAATACGGCCACTGGGGGGCGCTACAGTTAGTGAAAATGTGTTTTTGCCAATATGATACATACCAAACAGGAAGTTAGCTCATGTATAGATGGTTAACTGTATGTTGTGTATGCATGAAGGGCAGCATATGCATGAAGGGCAGCATATGCATGAAGGGCAATTCATGCATGAAAGGCAAGGCATGCATGAAGGGCAACGAATGCAAGACGGGCAAGCATACTCCAGCATTTTCTGTGAGGAAATGCAATCTAGTTAGTATGCTTGCCAGCGGCAAGCATACTATTGTTATTCGACCCGTTTCCGTGCTTGCCATGCGGCAAGCATACTATTGTTATTCCCCCGTTTCCGGTTTCTTATTATTAATTTTCTCCTTCCGTCTACGATCCATTCGTTTTGAAGAACCGCTCAAGGTAGAAAATCCGTTCAAAGACCGAAACGTTCGGCTTGATAAGACGACCAGGTTTTGTATTTTTCACAGGGGTACCTCAAACTCTGTAGCGCCACCAGCAGGTCAAAGTTGCAAGTACATTACATGCTATAACTTTTGAACCGTTGGTCGGAATTTCAAAAACTTGGTATCCCTGGAATCCTTGGGCCAAGCCGAATCCAATGCACCCTATGACGTCATTTTCCGCCTGGAAAGTTTTTCCGCCATTTTGAATTTTGTAAAAATCAATAAAAATGACGCCCCGCCCACAATTTTTGACCGATCATCACGAAAATTCTATGAGGGCATCTTCGGACTGAGATACATCTACCCTAAAAGTCCTGGAACGATTGATCAAACCGTCTTCAAACAGGAGCCAATCAAAGTTGGCGGCGAAGACGCCAAACAGGAAGTGAGATAATATCTCAGCAACGGCTACTTGTATCAGAACCCAATTTTATACACATTATCAGAACTATCCCCAGAGGACACGTAACGATTTTCGTGCAAATGCGCCACTAGGGGGCGCTACAATAAACAAAAATGTGTTTTTGTCCATATTGGCCCGTATTGACCTCAATTCATCAAACGCTTGGTATCGCTGAAATCCTTGGGTCAAGCCGAATCCAACGCATACTATGATGTCATATTTACAATCATGAATTTCCCGCCATTTTGACATATTCAAAAATCAATAAAAATGAAGCTCCGCCCACAATTTTTGTCTGTTCGTCCTACAATTTTTATCAGACCACCATTGGACTATTCTGCACCTATGCTGAAATTTACAGAGCAATAGCTGAAAGCATCGGCGCACAGCAGCCAATCAAAATTGACAACAAAGACAAACGCACCGTCCAAACAGGAAGTTAGCTCATATCTCAGCAACGCCTTGACAGATCTTAACGAAATTTCTCACACATGATCTCCAGTACACCCAGAGGGTACGTACCGAATTCAGTGCAATACGGCCACTGGGGGGCGCTACAGTTAGTGAAAATGTGTTTTTGCCAATATGATACATACCAAACAGGAAGTTAGCTCATATCTAGATGGTTAACTGTATGTTGTGTATGCATGAAGGGCAGCATATGCATGAAGGGCAATTCATGCATGAAAGGCAAGGCATGCATGAAGGGCAACGAATGCAAGACGGGCAAGCATACTCCAGCATTTTCTGTGAGGAAATGCAATCTAGTATATATTTGCTATCCGACAGAATCTGGAACAGAATATTTTTTTTTCTTCTACGAACGGTTCGTTTTGAAGAACCGCTCAAGATAGAAAGTCCGTTCAAAGACCGAAACGTTCGGCTCGATAAGACGATTTAGATTTGTATTTTTCACAGGGCTACCTCAAACTCTCTAGCGCCACCAGCAGGTCAAAGTTGCAAATATTAACATGCTATAACTTTTGAACCGTTGGTCGGAATTTCAAAAACTTGGTATCCCTGGAATCCTTGGGCCAAGCCGAATCCAATGCACCCTATGACGTCATTTTCCGCCTGGAAAGTTTTTCCGCCATTTTGAATTTTGTAAAAATCAATAAAAATGGCGCCCCGCCCTCAATTTTTGACCGATAGTCACGAAAATGTTGTGAGGGCATCTTCGGACTGAGATACATCTACCCTAAAAGTCCTGGAACGATTGATCAAACCGTCTTCAAACAGGAGCCAATCAAAGTTGGCGGCGAAGACGCCAAACAGGAAGTGAGCTCATATCTCGGCAACGGCTACTTGTATCAGAACCCAACTTTATATACATCATCAAGACTATCCCCAAAGGAGACATAAGAATTTTTGTGTAAATAAGCCACTAGGGGGCGCTACAATAAGCAAAAATGTGTTTTTGCCCATATTGGCCCGTATTGACTTCAAATCATCAAACGCTTGGTATCACTGAAATCCTTGGGTCAAGCCGAATCCAACGCATACTATGATGTCATATTTACCATCATGAATTTCCCGCCATTTTGACATATTCAAAAATCAATAAAAATGAAGCTCCGCCCACAATTTTTGTCTGTTCGTTTTACAATTTCTATCAGACCACCATTGGACTATTCTGCACCTATGCTGAAATTTACAGACCAATAGCTGAAAGCATCGGCGCACAGCAGCCAATCAAAATTGACAACAAAGGCAAACGCACCTTTGAAACAGGAAGTTAGCTCATATCTCAGCAACGCCTTGACAGATCTTAACGAAATTTCTCATACGTGATCTCCAGTACACCCAAAGGCTACGTACCGAATTCAGTGCAATACGGCCACTGGGGGGCGCTACAGTTAGTGAAAATGTGTTTTTGCCAATGTGATACATAGAAACAGGAAGTTAGCTCATGTACAGTACTTAACTGTATGTTGTGTATGCATGAAGGGCAGCATATGCATGAAGGGCAGTTCATGCATGAAAGGCAAGGCATGCATGAAGGGCAACGAATGCAAGACGGGCAAGCATACTCCAGCATTTTCTGTGAGGAAATGCAATCTAGTTATTATTATTATTATTAATTCATGTTTCTCCTTAGGGAGTCTATGGCAGCCCATAGAACCGTACGGTCGAAAATGCTGAAAATCGGCACACGCGTTCAGGACGATCTCAGCATTACCCACAGCAATTTATAGGTCCCCAGCCCCAACCCTCTAGCGCCACCAGCAGGCCAAAGTTGCAAGTACATTTCTGCTTGTAACTTTTGAACCGCTGGGCCAATTTTCAAAAACTTGGTATCCCTGGAATCCTTGGGCCGAGACGAATCCAACGCACCCTATGACGTCATTTTCCGCCTGGATAGTTTTCCCGCCATTTTGAATTTTGTGAAAAATCAATAAAAACCCATCTCTCCCTCAATTTTTGACATTTTTTTCTGAAAATCGGTATATAGCATCTCTGGACTGAGCCTCACAAAACTTATGCCTTCAATTTTGTATATCTTTTATTGTTTGGCCGTGACAGCCAATCAAAAACGGCCTAAAAGTCGCCAAACAGGAAGTGAAGTCATATCTTGGCAACCCATGGTCACAATCTTCTGCAAATTGTCACAGACATTCCTGTCCATGCCATGACTCACCAAAACAAATTTCAGGTCGCTAGCTCAAACTCTCTAGCGCCACCAGCTGGTCAAATTTTTAGCTACGTTTTTGCCCGTAACTTTTGAACCGTACGCTCCATTTTAAATCTGGTGGTACCGATGAAATCCTTGGGCCAAGACGAATCCAACGGATCCTATGACATCATCGTCAGCCAATCAAAAGCAGCCTAAACATCGCCAAACAGGAAGTGAAGTCATATCTTGGGAACCCATTGTCACAATCTTCTGCAAATTGTCACAGTCTTTCTTGTCAGTCCCATGACCCACCAAAAAAAAATTCAGGTCGCTAGCTCAAAATCTCTAGCGCCACCAGCTGGTCAAAGTTTTAGCTACATTTCTGCATGTAACTTTTGAACCGCATGCTCAATTTTTATTCTGGTGGTACTGTTAAATTCCTTGGGCCAAGCCGAATCCAACGCACCCTCTGACATCTTATCCGCCACAATAGAATGCCCGCCATTTTGGATTTGGTGAAAATCAATAAAAACCCATCTCCTCCCTCAATTTTTCACATTTTTTCTGAAAATTGGTATATAGCATCTCTGGACTGAGCTTCACAAAACTTATGCCTTCAATTTTGTATATCTTTTATCGTTTGGCCGTGACAGCCAATCAAAAACGGCCTAAAAGTCGTCAAACAGGAAATTAAGTCATATCTTGGCAACCCATGGTCACAATCTTCTGCAAATTGTCACAGACATTCTTGTCCATGCCATGACCCACCAAAACAAATTTCAGGTCGCTAGCTCAAACTCTCTAGCGCCACCAGCTGGTCAAAGTTTTAGCTACATTTCTGCCTGTAACTTTTGAACCGCATGCTCAATTTTTATTCTGATAGTACTGTTAAATTCCTCGGGCCAAGTCGAATCCAACGCACCCTCTGACATCATATCCGCCACAATAGAATGCCCGCCATTTTGGATTTGGTGAAAATCAATAAAAGGCTCCTCATCCTTCAAATTTAGTCTGATTTTCACAAAACTTGATACACATGATCTCTGGAGCACTCTGAAGACGTCCCTAAAAGGGTTTTATTACATCTTTTACCGTTTGGCCGTAACAGCCAATCAAAATCCTCCACACAGACGCCAAACAGGAAGTGAGCTCATATCTCAGCAACCCATGGTCAGAATCTTTTGGGAATCGTCACACACATTCTTGGCTATCCCATGACTCCCCACAAGAACTTTCAGGTCTCCATCTCACTCGCTAGCGCCACCGGCAGGTCACAAATCAAATTTCGAGGTATATTTCTGCTTGTAAAAAATAACTGTGCGTGTCTCTGACAGTCTGCCTGCTCGGCTCTTTCGGTTGCCATGGCGACTTAGGCGGACTTTCTGCTTGGCCCCGCATTGCTGCTTGCAGCTATATTAACTATTCAAGTACTTTCATTTCAGACATGTAAAAGTTTGTTATCTTTTACATGACAGGTTTTGACGGTGAAATTTCCGTGACCCTTTGTTGAAGGGATAGAGTTGAAAGATAAACTTTTACATGTCTGAAACAAAAGAACTTGAATAGTTAGTGAGGTATAGAGTATCTGTATGTCATCCAAGTTTCTACGTTTTTTTTTTTAAAGAACTGCATACATAATTCACCAGATTGCATAATTGACCAAGTGTATATTTGACCAGCATTGGTTTCATGGTTCTCGTGAGTGACTGTATCCTCAGCCACAGCATGTCTGGAGTACCACTCTCCCATGGCGCCACTATCAAGACACATCACTCCTGTGGTAGAACATCCATTAAGTACACGTTGTTCTTGTCTATATAGACATCACTCCTGTGTTAGAACATCATTAAGTACACGTTGTTCTTGTCTATCAAAACATCACTCCTGTGGTAGAACATCATTAAGTACACGTTGTTCTTGTCTATCAAAACATCACTCCTGAGTTAGACATGCACAACGTGTACTTAATGATGGTCTAACTCAGGAGTGATGTTTTGATAGACAAGAACAACGTGTACTTAATGATGTTCTATCAAAACATCACTCCTGAGTTAGACCATCATTAAGTACGCGTTGTGCATGTCTATCAAGACATCACTCCTGTGTTAGAACATCATTAAGTACATGTTGTGCTTGTTAATCATGATACCCCACTCCTGTGTAAGAATATCATAAAGTACACGTTGTGCTTGTAAGGGGGCGCATGATTATAATATCCCCCCACTCTCCCTTGACCTTCCTATCAAGACGTCCCACTCCTATGTTAGGACATCATTAAGTACACGTTGTGCTTGTTAGGGGGCGCGTGGTCATGATGACCCCAGCCCCCTCCATGTCACCTCCTCCTGCATTGTGGGTCCGTCTCAAGTGTTTAAAGATAAAAGATGATGACACGGTTCAGTATAAAATGATTAAACGCAATGCGATGTGGTCGAGCCAAGCCAAGCGTTTTTTTTTTTTCTTCAAGTTTCATGCAGGCGTCAGACCAGAGGAGGTGGGAGGTTGAAGATGGCAGCCAGCGGGACGGTCGAGTGCGAGAGCGAGTGCGAGTGCGGGGCCCCCGTTTTTTTCGCACGGTAAATTTATCGGGCAGCAATCGACCTGTGTCGACCTTGGCTCTAGTGGGCCTGTATTTCACGTTGGCGCTGATGTACCATGAAGAGACAGCTTTTTAAAAAACGCGTGCGCGATATAGAGACATTTTATGAGGCAGAAGGGAGACTTTTATGAGCGGCAGTAAAGAAGGGGAAACTCTAGCGAAAAAGCTTTTTCTCAGCAAAAAACCAAAGGCTCAGAAAAGGTAATTATCCAACTTGGAATTTTTTTTTCACTCTCTCCTCTCATCGCGGTATCGTTCCCTCTCTCGCTTTCTGTCTCTCTCCTTCTCTCTCTCTATCTGTCTCTCCCTTTCTCTGTCGCCCTCTCCTCTCATCACTGTATCGTTCCCTCTCTCTCTCTTTCTCTTTCTCCTTCTCTCTCTATATCTGTCTCTCTCTGTCCCTGTCTCCCCTTATCTCGATGTGTCTCTCTCTATTGCTATCTCTCCTTCTGAGTCTCTCTCTGTCTCTCTTACTTTCTCTCTCTCTCTCACTCTCTTTCTCCTCTCTCCCTCTCTCACAGAGGTGCCGAGAGGTAGGATAGAGACATGGAAACTGACAGAGAGTCCTACCCTCAGAGGATGATGGGACATTGTGTTTTTTTGTTTTTTGTTGTTTTTTTGGGTGGGAATCGGAAAGAGAGGATGCCTCAATTCGCAGTGGCACTGCCAGATAGGAACAGCAGCCGCTGTGAGGGTTGAAACGAGCATATGTGATAGGGAAAACACACACATACACATGCATATGCACACACATACACACACTCATGCACGCACAGCAACATGTACGCACACACACCCGTACACACACCCGCTCTGTACATACACACACACACACACACACACACACACACACACACACACACACACCCGCTCTCTACACACACACACACACACACACACACACACCACACACACACACACACACACACACACACACACACACACACACACACACACACACACACACACACACACACACACACACACTCACACACACACACATACAGTCCCAGGAAAAAGTTTGTACACCCTTTGAAATTTCGTACCTTTCTGTCAAAATTGGTCATAAAACATGGTCTGATCTTCCCGGAAATCACAAGAAGGAACAACCAGAGTCTGCTTTAACTAATTCAACCCAAACATTTACAAGTTTTCATATTTTCATTGGCCATAAGATGTAAACATTCACAGGACAGCAAGGCATAAGTAAGTACACCCTTGCATTCAATAGGTTTTAACCTTAAGTTAGTCGCAATAACCTCAACCAAATGTTTCCTGTAGTTGCAGATCAAATTAACAAAACAATCTGGATGTATCTGGTCTCCCTCTTCTTTAGAAAACTGCCTCTCGTCAGCAAGGTTTGTGGGATGTCTGGAGTGCATAGCTTTCTTGACTTCATGCCATATAATCTCAATTGTTTTTTGTTAGGGCTTTGACTGGGCTATTCCAGAATGTGTATTTCATTATTATGAAGCCATTCTAAAGTCGATTTGCTTCTAAAGTATGGGTTGTTGTCACATTTCAGCACCCATCCTCTTGTGTGCTTCAACTGTGTGACAGACTACCTCACTTTTTTCTGTAAAATATCTCGATAAACTTCTGAGTTCATTGTTCCACTGATAATAGCAAACTGAAAAGGGCCTGAGGCAGCAAGGTAGCCGCATATGATGATGCTCCCGCCACCATACTCAAAGGTGGAGATGATGTTTTGGTGAAGGTGTGGTTCTCCAGTTCTCCTCCAAACATGACATTGTGTGTTCCCCTGAACAATTCAAATTTGGTTTCAACGTTGGTCTACAGAATATTTTGCAGTAATTCTATGAAGCATATAAATGCTTTTTCGCAAACCTCAAAGGTGCAGCAATATTTTTTTGGACAGAAACCCCATTAATTTTAGATTGGCAGAATGAATCCCATTTTGAGCTATTCTTGGTTACATCTCCTCTTCTGAGTATGGTGGCGGGAGCATCATTATATGCGGCTACGTTGCTGACTCAGGCCCTTGACAGTTTGCTATTATCAGTGGAACAATGAACTCAAGTTTATTGTGATATTTTACAGAAAAAACGTGAGGAAGTCAGTCACACAGTTGAAGCACACAAGAGTATGGGTCCTGAAATGACAACAACCCATACTTTAGAAGCAAATCGACTTTAGAATGGCTTCATAATAATGAAATACACATTCTGAAATAGCCCTGTCAAAGCCCTGACAAAAAACAATTGAGATTATATGGCATGAAGTCAAGAAAGCTATGCACTCCAGACATGCCACAAACCTTGCTGACGAGAGGCAGTTCTCTAAAGAAGAGGGAGACAAGATACAAATAGATTGTTTTGTTAATCTGATGTGCAATTACAGGACAAGTCTGGTTGATGCTATTGCAACTAACTGAGGGTTAAAACCTACTTAATGCAAAGGGTGTACTTACTTATGCCCTGCTCTCCTGTGAATGTTATGGCCTTATGACCAATAAAAATATGATGACATGTAAATGTTTAGGTGGAATTAATTAAAGCAGACTCTGATTGTCCCTTCTTGAGATTTCCGGGAAGATCAGACCATGTTTTATGATCAATTTTGACAGAAATGTAAGACATTTCAAAGGGTGTACAAACTTTTTCCTGGGACTGTATACATACATATAACGGTCTGCCCCCTGTCAGTCTCTCCCACAGCCTGGGAATGTTAAAGTAGGGACACAGTGCTGCAACTGGAGAGTATGATGAAGGTATTCAAATGCTGCTTTGTATTATCATAAATACACGGACGTGAATGTATTGCTTTCAAAACACTTTCAGGTATTCAATATTTTGCAAAAATGTCAACCTTCCTTGGAAAGTACATACAGCAGAAGTATTGAAGTTTGTTGCTAATGCATAAAAGAATCCATTCGGAATACTTACTGTATGAGAAGGTTGGTGTTGGCACAGATTTGTGCACTGTGTAATTTTAGCAGTTTATTTCCTGAATTTATGCTGCTCATTCACAAATGTTAATTTAAAATAATAATAATAATAATAAATATTTATCACCACCACCATCAGATTCTTTTTCATACATAAAAAGCAAGATTTTCTCCATGTCCGGCATTTTGGATTTCCAGAAATACACATTTTTAGCAGCAAAACTTACTGTACTTTGGTCATACCAGTAAATATCAGTTTCTTATTTGGTAAATATACATGAAAATATCAAATTTGGGAATATGCAGCACAGTTTCACAGCTGAATGAGGGCTCTGCCTGAAACGTTCTTGAGCAAATAAACAAAGAAAAATCTTAAGAGTGCTGTCTTTCGCCTCTGTCGTGCCGAAAAAGCGAGTCCCTGCCAGAACACGAGTGCCCTCATTGAAACCAAAGACCAATTTTTCAGATATTTTTTACCCATTATTGCAGACAAATCCGACACAATTTAAGATGGAAAGACTATCAATAAAGCATCTGCATTCCTTCTGGAAGTATCACAAAGAGCTGGTTACAATTTCAGTATTATTTCCATAAAAGAATAGAAGAATTGTCATAACAAATGTTACGGTTTCATTCAAATAGCTGGAGGACGAGTAATGTTTCATAAGCATATGTTTAGTTCATTAATTACGTAGTTCATTCTGCAAAAATGAGTATAATTTTCTCTCAAAAAATGTCATTGGTTTCAATGAGGGCACCCGTGTTCTGGCAGGGAATCGTTTCTCGGCACGACACCTCCATCATGCAACATTGTTTTGAACAGAATAATATCATAACAAAAACCATCCTCATTGCTCTCCTACATATGTCCACTGTCCTTGGCCAGTCTCTTGATCGTCTCTCATCTGTCTTGCATGGTGCAGCAGCTATAGCTCCACAGTGAGTGGAGCTTACACCATCGCAGCCGTTTGCGAAGGTGTGAAATGAATCATATGGCGTGAAGATATGTATTGATTACCGCCACACTGCTATTAATATTCCTCCGCACACAGCCCATTTACACTTAAAGTGCTCATGAATGCACTCACAGGGACAGAAGTGGCAAGTGCCTTTCCCATGTGCTCCCCCTGCATGCCCTTGAGGTAAGTGGCATTGACTGAGCACGTTGTTAATCAAAACAGAATACACCATCTTTACATTCACGCCAACACATGGCCAGCCAACGCAACACAATATGGCACAGACCCAACTAGCCTGCTGTTTAGTTTATCCTGAGGTTTAGTTTAGTGGCAAAGTTAATGTGTTGTTATTCAAATCAGAACAGGCTATCTTTACATTCACTGCAACATGTGGCCAACCAGTGGACCCCTGGGTGGTTTCATGGCAACGACACCCGCCCCCCTTTTTCCATCTGGTTTAGTGAAGGAGTAGAGAGTGGAGGTCATATTTTTTCCACACAATTATTGCACTTTTTGAACACAATTTAATGTGCCATGGCTAATTCAGTCACTATATTAATACTACCATGAAATCAAACAAAGTGTTTCAAATTTATTGCATTGCTAATGATCTTTTATTTAATTGAATGTCACCAACCCACTAATAAAAAACATTAAAAATCACATAATGGTTAATATCTTCGGCAAAGTAGTGTCCCTTAACTGCATATTTAGTGCCGTCTGTCACCCATCCATTGCTACACTTGCAAATAAATGAGTGCCTGTAGTCTCATGGTTAGAGAGACTGAAATCACACAATGGTAATATCTTCTACAAAAGAGTGCCCCTCAACTGCATATTTAGTGTCGCCTGCCCCCTATCCATTGCTACACTTGCAAATAAATGAATGTCTGTAGTCTCATGGTTAGGGAGACTGGATTTTAGTCCGTATGCCATGCGTGGGAGAGAACATCGTCGCGTCGCCAATGCCTCTTAAATTCACACATGCTGGCGTCGCTTGTTGTCAACTAATTTAATGTCCATTCATTCCCTTTTTTGACTTTCATATAGTCATTGGCTGCCATTGGTAACAATTCAGACAAATTGCTAAGGCTATTTTTCTTTTCCTCTTTGTTGCGAGACTGTGACTCAATGAGTCATCCAGCTGGATTGGGTGCGGATGGAGGCTGTGTGTGCGCGTTGTTGAGAAAATGAGAGAATTTCTGATCCACAATGCAAAGGAGCTCAGATGAATTTGTGTCTTTTTTCCCCCACCATCCACCACATTGTGAAGTAAGTTTTGGACTGCTTCACTGGTTTCTGTGTTTATTTTAATCTGTGCCATACCAATCATTCGCACATCAGGCGCTGGAAACTGGAAACAGAAGCAGAAACAAAACAAACTGGTGTGTGTGTGTGTGTGTGTGTGTGCGTGCGTGCGTGCGTTCGTGCGTTGTGTGTGTGTGTGTGTGTGTGTGTGTGTGTGTGTGTGTGTGTGTGTGTGTGTGTTTTTTAGTCGTTTGTTACAGACTTGTTGTTTGCATTGGCTTGGTTAGCGTGCCAGCTTTGCTACATTGCTTTTTTGTTTGGTTTTTGTTTGTCAGCTTGCTTTTCCAGCCTGCTCAGCTGTGAAAAGGCTTTCCTGCCAGTTTTCCCAAACATTTCTGATCCTGTATAGAATGTAAAAGCTTGTTTAAAAGCAAATCCTTGTCAGGAGTTGAAGATATCAAACAGGTGTTGCATTTTAACGAATCTGAGTCAGTATTGAAACAACAAGCCAGCCTTTCTGTCAGCCTTTAGGAAGCCAGCCTTCTAAATTTGCCCAACATCACCAGTTTGTCAGATAGTGAACTGCTATTGGGAAACGTCACCTAATAAGTTGAGTGGTTTGTTGGCGAAGTGGGCTCGGAGGCAGGGTTGCCAGATGAGGCTGATGATTTCCAGCCCAAAAATGCTCAAAATACGCCTGAAGGCACCAAATCCCGCCCAATTCTATTGATTTTGGAAACCGCCCAAACTGGCAACATTGCTCGGAGGACAGTTTTTGTGCAGTTTTTAGGTAGCGCTTTCATGGAGGAGAGGAGCGTGCAGTGCACCATAGTGGGCACAGCTTTTTACTACTGTACAGCTCCCCTGGTGACGACTTCAGACACCAGACAAGGAGCCTAATCAGTGCAATTACTCCATGCAGCTTTTACAACAAGAGGTTAACTCTTCCCTACCACCGTAAGGGGAGCGTCGTAATTAATCTACATGCACGTGCACATGAGAGTGAAAAAACACGATAATTGTCGCAGGTCTCTTTACCCGACTACTATCTTCCTCACTCCCCTTATCCCTCGCAGGGAAGCTGGGACAGGCGGGTCAGTTGTCCTGGGCCCAGAGGAGTAGAGGGGGCCCAGAATTGAGCCGTTATTACTGTGCGTTACATTGTATGACTTGAGTAAGGGGCCCCTTCAGCGGCCCTGACACCTCGCCTCAAGTTCCTCCCCAGCTTCAACCATCCACATCTGCACTCCATCCATCTCCAGCTCCACAAAGTGGCTCAGAGCTGGTTACCGTTATCGGGTCCTCTCTCCAGCTGACTAAAGTGCAAGTGTGTGTGTGTGTGTGTAGGTGTGTGTGTGTGTGTGTGTGTGTGTGTGTGTGTGTGTGTGTGTGTGTGTGTGTGTGTAGGTGTGTGTGTGTGGTCTTGAGTAGGCATTTTTATTAGACAGACACAGCCACACAGCTGGACAGGAAGCCCAAACCCTGGTTGACTGCACACACACACACACACACACACACACCCACACACACACACACACACACACACACACACACACACACACACACACACACACACACACACACACACACACACAGACACATGCACACACGCACACACACACAAACCCAAGTTGACAGCACACACACACACACACACACACACACACACACACACACACACACACACACACACACACACACACACACACACACACACACACACACACACACAAACCCAGCTTGACTGCACGTTGAGTAATGATGCCTGTGATGCATGGTGGTAAAGGCAACAAAGTGCAGCTGTAGGCAGCGGAGCCGCGGCCTAATAGAAACGAATGGGGTCGCCTGCCTTTCTCACCGCACCGCCACTGTAGACTACTGATCGCTACAGATGTACTGTACAGTGAGATTAAAGGCTGCTCATTCTCTAGTGCACATGTGCATATGTGAAGAGTTCAGATGCAAAACCCCCTAAGTGCCTTTTCAGAAAATATTCTTTTTTCATTTTTATTTAATACAAAGCCATCAAAATTGTATGTATGTATTGTATGTATTATCAAGTACATAAATGTAAACCAAACCAACAACAGAGTTCTCTAAAAATATAGAAATGCAGGTCTTCAGAAATGGAGTTAGGGGGTTTTGCATCTGAACTCTTCATGTGCAGTATTTACAACACACACACAGTGAAATAAATGATAGTGTAAGAAGATGATGTACAATTGGAAGTTGATCTTGTGACGTTGATCTTATGAGCTTCAGGTTTCTGCACGCAAGAAGAAAAAGAATATTTTTCGCAACATTACACTATTTACAACACAGTATTTACATACACAGTATTTACAACACAGAGTGAAATAAATTGAAGTGTAAGAGGATGATGAACAATTGGAATGGGAGCGGAGGGCACAGATCTGCAGTCTTGTATGCATAAGCAAGACAGGGTTGCATTTCTCAAAAGCGTAGTTGCTAAATATGTTAGCTACTTTGTTGGTTGCAATGCAATTTCCCATTGGTAACTACCCAAATTGCTAACTGCTAACAACTACGCTTTCCAGAAATGCACCCCAGTACAGTATATCGAGTGTGGTGTACGTTTTGGCTTAATTGCACATCTATTAGGTAAATATTGCACAGGGAAGGGAAGACACAGTTACTGCACAGGTATTGCGCAGTACAGTACTTCAATAACACGGTTGTCAGTACACAGCAGTTGAAGAGGGATGGATGGATGGAAGGAAGGAAGTAAGGAAAGAAAGCAAAGAAAGAAAGTAAGAAAGAAAGTAAGAAAGAAAGTGAAGTGAAAGTGAAATGTGAAAGGGAGAGCCCAACTTGGAAACTTGAACTCCCATTGTCATTGTGACCCAGCACTCCACAGCACACAAGTGAACACTGCACACTACGAAATTGCATTTATGCCTCACCCGTGCAAAGGGGCAGCACTCAATGGCGCCCCAGGAGAGCCGTGCGGTGGGACGGTACCATGCTCAGGATACCACAGTCATGGAGGAGGATGGGAGAGAGCACTGGACCTGGTGGGTCGGGAGTCGAACCGGCAACCTTTGGGCTACAAGTCTGACGCCCTAACCACTTACCCATGAAAGAAAGGAAGACACGAAGGAAGCAAGGAAGGAAGTCACGCAACAGTATGTGTATACAAAGCGCGACCTACACTATCTGAGCAATGGAAGACATTATTTCCCGATGGAGGGTCGGCGACTAAAGCGACCAAAGCGCATGGGAATTTCAGCGATTAAAGTCAAGCTAATATTAAGGTAATGAGCTATGACGCAGTTCAGCGAAAATCAATTGGAATGTTCATATCTCCAAAGCCAGAGCCGTTATGTGATTAGCTAAATCAAACATGTCAATGTCACGTCCCCAGAGCGAATAAGGTGAATTCATGGCGAAACTTCTTCAGGGACCTCAGCTACCTGGGTTGCGTAGGTAGTTTCTGGTCTACACGCAGCATCAGCTCGAGGTGTATTGGTTAGTGGCTGCAGTGAGTGCATATAGAGTAGAGTAGAATAACTTGATTGATCCCTGGGGGCGAATTCAGGTGTCAAGTAGCTTACATAAATACACATAGTGCCCACAAGGACAATTCAAGACACATATAACACAGGAAAAGGAATAATAAAAAGGCTATTGTGCAAAAACATATTCTGTGAGTAGGTGTAGACAAATATGCAAAAAACCATACAGGCCTACTATGTGAGTTGAGGTAAACAAGAGTAACATGACCAGAAATGACTGTTGACAGATACACACACCCATACTCACATACAGTATGTTGGTGTTCATAGTGGATATGGGATTTGAGGGGGAAGCAAGGCAGGAGCCAGTTTGTCCAGGCTGCTGAGCAGTGTTGCCAGATGTGTGTGATCAAATCCGCCCAAAAGGTGCTCAAAAAACGCCAAGAAACGCTAAACCTCACAATTTCAACAAATTGCATTGATTTCTATTGGCATAAAACTGCAGAGAAAAAGGCCAAATGGCCCATTTTTCCCGTTTTTACCCGCAGACGGCCATCCCAAGCAGCCCAATTGGGCGGGTAACTGCCCAATCTGGCAGCCCTACTGCTGAGGCACCTGTAAGGTAATTCCTACCTGAGGGCAACAGGTCAGTCAGATCAAAGCTTGGAACAGGGAGTAGTCGTCTGTCCTTCGCGATAGGGTATGGGTATGAAGTTGATCTTGTGAAGTTGATCTTATGAGCTTCAAGTTTCTGCACGTGAGAAGAAAAAGAATATTTGGCACAAAATTTAAGGTTTGATATTTCTGTACCAGGGGGCACTTAATAACTAATGGCCTGTGCTATCCAGCTCCTTCATCCATGGGTGATGAGTACTTGACGAG
The DNA here is from genome assembly GCF_034702125.1 of Engraulis encrasicolus. Taxonomy (NCBI): domain Eukaryota; kingdom Metazoa; phylum Chordata; class Actinopteri; order Clupeiformes; family Engraulidae; genus Engraulis; species Engraulis encrasicolus. Next base: position 6,755,229 of record NC_085867.1, on the reverse strand, counting down.
CACATCTAAATCCACTACAGTACAGAGGTGTTCATAGCAGAAGTAAATTTATGGTGTAAATACAACACTACTGTACTACTAACAATATAACATATTTTCGGCCCCAGTTTTTTCACTCTAGTATAGGGCTGCACAATTAATCGAAAAATAATCAAAATCGTGATAAAATACTGAAATCGAACTCGTGATTTAATCGTAGCAATAGTGTCTACTTTTGAGAGCGTCCTTGAAGCCAAAACATACTGACAGGCTGGTGTTTCTGGCCAGAAATCTGTCCACTTAAGTTTTATGTTATTGCCTTTACATAATTATTACAATTCATTTTATTTTGCTCATCCCGTATGTAATTCATTCTTGGTTATATTTCGTCTTGTTATAATTTTCAAAAAAATCTGCAAAAATCAATAATCGTGATTAATAATCGTGATTATAATTTTGACCAAAATAATCGTGATTATGATTTTTTCCATAATCGTGCAGCCCTACTCTAGTATATTGTAATGTTTTTTTTTAACTTTTCTTTTACTTCTGCTTCCTCTTTATACACGTTCAAACTAATAACTTGTGCTATCCAGCTTCTCCATGTGGGTGATGCGTGTGAGGTGAGAATCTAGAAATCCACTCTAGTAGAACTCCATGTAGGCCTACCCCATATTTCTCCAGTAGAAGTGTCCCACAGTCACCAAGGTAAAAATCTGTCACGAGTTGTTCAGAATGGGGAATGTCCGCTTGCGATACAATGTAAAATCATGCAAAAAAGACACACGAAACAGAAACCTCGACGTGTTCCCATTAACTGTGAGGCTGCTGTATGTGCTGCAACACCACTGCTGCAGAGGCAATATGTCACAGCGCATTACCATGACCGACCCACAGCAGACTCTTGTGCACATACATACATTTTCCATCTGTCTAACACGCCATGATTCATGCGTGCCATATTATACATTCATCTTACTTGTGCGAGTTACTCAGTAACTGACTTACTATGGGAGTACGGTATGTGTGAATGAGTGTGAGTTACTTTCTTTCTTTCCGCTTCCCTCTCTCTCTCTCCCTGTCATGCCATTTCTGTTTCTGGACCTTCAGACCTCCTTGGTGGTGTGTCGGGCGGGCGGCAAATGAAATCGCATCATGTCGCTCGCTACCACTCGAGCACGGAGCGTGAGCACGAGGGACTGACTGGGCTGCAGCGGTGGCTGTGGAGGCCGCTCTGCTCCTACTACACAGTCTATTTTTGCTGTGTTATTTCAACACTAAGATAGTCGATGTAACATCTTCTAGAGTGTATTTGGCCACAGAGTAGTACTCTCTGAGTGTTGAAATAACACTGCTTTTTTTACGGTGTACGCATGTACGTACTGTGGCTAGTGCTGCTGCTATTGCTACTGCTGTGGAGGCTGCTCCTGCTACACAGTCATTTTTTGCTGTTTTTACTTCAACGCTTAGAGACAGGGGTGGAGCTATATGGAGGGGGGGAAAGCAGGGCATTTGCCCCGGGGCCCAGGGCCCTCCTGTATTGGTGTTGAGGGCCATATTGTGACCATGGCATGCTGTATGAAGGGGCCCTATAGGTGGTTTGCCCTGCATGAGGACCTGTGTGCAATTGTTCCGCCACTCCTTAGAGAGTCGATGTAACGTTTTCTAGATTGTATTTGGCCCTAGAGTACTCTCTTAGTGTTGAATGAACACTATTTTTTAACAGTGTATACTGTGGCTATAGTGCTGCTGCTATTGCTATCCCTAGTTTGCTAGTATTGCTAGGCCTTCCTGCTCTACTGTATGCAGCGGTGTAGTCTACTTTTTTGTGGTGGGTACACTGTAAATTTGAGCATTTTTTGAGGTGGGAATACTGTATTTATTTGTGCTATTCTTAATAATGGATCAATCAATTTTAAGTGGGTATACTGTAATCCCTGAAATTTTGAGGTGGGTATACTGCGTATACTTGCGTTCTACATGGACTACACCACTGACTATGCTTGCTGCTCGGTTGGTTGGGCGTGCACTTCAGGCAACCAGTGACTGGCGCAGCGCTCACCTTTGAAGGGCTGAATTACCCATAGGGCCGAGCTGTTGGCACTGACATGTGGCCTGATGGATGGTGTGGCCTGAGGCTCACACAGAACCAGGTGAGAACGGCACTTTTTTATTTTTTTTTGTTCCTTTCTGACATTTTCTGTGGTTTTGCTTTGGCAAGCAAGCAAGCAAGGAGCCTTGGTTTGTGTGTGTGTGTGTTCGTGTGTATGTTCGTGCGTGTGTGTGTGTGCATGTGCGTGTGCGTGTGCGTGTGCGTGCATTCGTGTGTGTGTGTGTTTGTGTGTGTGTGCGTGTGCGTGTGTGTGTGTGTGTGCATGTGTGCGTGCGTTTACACGTGTGTGTGCATGCGTGTGTGTTCGTGTGTATGTTCGTGTGTGTGTGTGTGTGCGTGTGCATGCGTTCGTATGTGCATGTGTGTGTGTGCATGTGTGCGTGCGTGTACACGTGTGTGTGTGCATGTGTGTTAGAGACTGAGCGAGAGAGAGGGCTCTGAAGATTACAAGAGTGGCCTTTGGATAAAAACAGCTGAGTATGGTATGCGCAGAGGCTTTTGGCTGCTAATATCACGGAGCAGAGAAGCAGAGAGGGGGAGAGCCCAAGAGCAAGACAGCGAAAGAAAAAAAGAAAAAAAAGAAAAAGAAAAAGAAAAAGCACATAACAAGAAAGAGGGATGGGTGCAAGCTAGGCTGCAGAGGAGTGACAGAGATGAAGATCTGTTTGACGTGAGATGCATAGGGGATCTATACGGCATGCAAGGAGAGCAGTGTTGCCAGATTGGGTGGTTTCCTGCTCAATTGGGCTGCTTAGGATGGTTATGTGTGGGTAAAAATGGATTTTATTGAAAAAAACGCCTAATTTTTGGCCGTAGAAATCAATAGAATTGGGCGGGATTTAGTGCTTCCAGGCGGGTTTTGAGCATTTTTTGTCTGGCAACCCTGCAAGGAGAGCAGAGCGCGATGCCACACCACACTGATACTGATACCTGGGGTGGGAGTGAAGGTTGGAACTGATATCTTGTGATTTAGTGGGTGGTGGTGAGATGGAGGAGAAGATGAGCTGACAGGTAGACAGGGAGATAGGTAGATAGGAAGACAGACAGACAGACAGACAGATAGGAAGACAGAAAGACAGGCTGACAGACAGATAGGTAGACAGAAAGACAGGCAGGCAGACAGATAGGTAGACAGAAAGACAGGAAGACAGAGAGACAGGAAGTCAGGCAGACAGAAAGACCGACAGACAGATAGACAGACAGACAGGCAGGCAGCTGCGCAGAGAAGATGGAAGATTTTTTTTTATCATTAAGAATCATATTAATAACCACACCAATGGACCAATGAAGATGAGATGAAATCATTTTGAATATAAAGATTTATATTTGTTTCAATGATGGTGATAGTGGTGGGCAATTCCATGCTAGATGAAACCAATTTATGTAAATATCCATGAAAAATATAAAAACATACTTTTTAATTTGCAGAAAGGATAGTGGTTTATACCGAACTAAACTAGAGCATATGCTGTTTAATGTTCAATAACATGGAGTAAATTATACAATCATCTGTATGTGTGTGTGTGTGTGTGTGTGTGTGTGTGTGTGTGTGTGTGTGTGTGTGTGTGTGTGTGTGTGTGTGTGTGTGTGTGTGTGTGTGTGTGTGTGTGTGTGTGTGTGTGTGTGTGTGTGTATTTGTTTAAGTGTATGTGCTTGCATGAGTCTGTGTGTGTGTGCGCGCGCGCATGCTCACTTGCATGCGTGTGTATGTGCGTGCATGTCTGTGTGCCATGTTCACAGCAGTAGCATGTGTATTAGACCTGTTCAAAAAACACTTTTTTTGTAATGTTGAAGCCAATTGCTGTGATTCCCATTCTCCAAGGTGTGAAATGGCCAGATATAAAATTATTTTGATTTTGGACAATGGGAAGACCTGCCTCAAGAGCCATAAAGTTTCAATGTTTATTTTAATCAAAAACGCCTGACATTTGGCCCCATTTTGCCTAATAACTTCACAGCCATTTGTCATAGAGCATTGTGGGTGGTGTCACCTGAAAGCTGACAAAATTTCCTTTCAGGTGATGCCCAATATGTCAGTATCATGCACAGTTATAGCTGACTTTAAAGCAGAAATGTGTTAAATTTAGGTGAATTTTGGTGATTTCAGCTCAAACAATACTCAATTGGACCCCAGAAAGGTTTATTAATTCACCAAAGTATAGTGCCAAATTGAAGTCTGAAAGAAAATATATTTCCTAACATTTCATATATTGCCAGTGACACATCCTGAACTGTCAGAACACAATATATAAAGTCGTGATCTCTTGCTTACTCTTCCTGTGCTGTCGGAAGACAATATTGGCCTAATGGATCCTGATTTTGTTGGTTTGCCCACAAAGAAATTATCAGTCTATAATTTTAATAGTAGGTGTATTCTAACATGGAAACATAGAATATCAAAAAGCAAAGTAAAAAGTAACTTTAAAAAATATGTATTGATTTCTATTACATTGAGGGAGAAAGGCATTTGATCCCCTGGTAACCATTAAGACTTCTGGTTCCACAGACCAGTTAGGCACTTCCAAACAACTCATCATCTGAAATTCTCTCATGAGAAGGTACAGGACAAAAGGGTCAGACACTATGAAAATAAAGTTCAATGTCTGCACACTTTGTATACTTAGCACACCTATTATACATGATAATGAAGTTTAAGGTGTGTGTGTGTGTGTGTGTGTGTGTGTGTGTGTGTGTGTGTGTGTGTGTGTGTGTGTGTGTGTGTGTGTGTGTGTGTGTGTGTGTGTGTGTGTGTGTGTGTGTGTTCTGCTGATCTTCTCTTGAGTTCATCTGTCTTATTATCTGGTAAAAATAGCTGTTTTGGCTTCTATCCTGTTGCTTGCCAGATAGTGGCAGCTGAAACAGTCCATGACTACAATGGCTGAGATCCATTCATCCATGGTTTATTGACAATGCAACACACACACACACACACACACACACACACACACACACACACACACACACACACACACACACACACACACACACACACACACACACACACACACACACACACACACACACACACACAGACACACACACACACACACACACACACACCTTTGGGACATAAGAAAAGACATAACACATAAGACAACAGCATACCTTTACTGTTACCAGAATGGCAATGACCAAGTCGTAATGTATCACTATAGGCTCTGTGTAATGTAATAGTAGTGTAGTACTATGGTAGTCTTTGGTAAGTAGTAAGGTAATAGTATGGTATGTCTTTTCAACAACTATTACAGCATTCCACTGTGGAAGTGTGGGCATTATGAGGCTACAATAGTCTGGTTTTATGTTTTATGCTTAGTATAAGCCTGATATTTTGACTGTGTTTTGATTGCACCCTAAGACTGAGGTAGATCAGCAGTCATTTTTATATTTCTTAAAGACACAGCTGTTGGTGCTGTTTACTGAAACACTCTGACTTGTGTTTTTTTCCATTCCACCCATGTTCAGGTCCACAAGCTAACATCACAAACATCTTTTTACAGCTTCTGGCTCTTTACCATG
>NC_085867.1:6717121-6737121 GCF_034702125.1 Engraulis encrasicolus | reverse complement strand
ATTTGGTGTTTTTTTTTTTTTGCAGTTTTATGCCCACAGAAATCAATGCAATTTTTTGAAATTGAGATTAGCGAATGTTGGCGTTTTTTGAAAACCTTTTGGGCGGGATTTGATCAGACACATCTGGCAACACTGGATTGGGGTCCTACACCATGTATGTACTGTAGAGTATCAGTCAGAGTCAGCAGTGATCCAGCCGTGAGCACTGAGACTCCTGCTGGTCCCCAGTAACTGTATCAGAGCAGCGTCAGCACTCTCTGCCCTATAACCAGGTTAGTGAGCCGGTATTGAACCCGATGGATTCCATCATTGGGGACTTTTTGTGTGTGTCTCATCTCCTTCGTGCAAACTTATGTGATTACATTGCATGCTGTAATAATGTGAGTGATGCTGAGAGATATTGGTCTTTTACAGGGTGCTATCATACAGATGGGTGTGTATGTGTGTATGAGCTGGTGTGTGAACCTGGGAACGTGTGTGTGTGTGTGTGTGTGTGTGTGTGTGTGTGTGTGTGTGTGTGTGTGTGTGTGTGTGTGTGTGTGTCTGCTTGTGTATGTATAATGCACCTTCTCACATGCACCCTGGACAATTGGCGCCGGTGTGTGAATGTAGGAAAGTGTACATGTGTGTAGGTGTATTTTGAAGGCGCTTTGAGACAACTAGTTGTGATATTGTGCTATGTAAATATAGGTTGTTTTGTATTGTATTGTATTGTATGCGCCTGTATACAACACTTTCTCACTGGCAATTTTTTAAATATTTTTGAAGCTTTCCAGTTTCTCTGAGATATGGAAGTAGAAAGGGCAAAGTCACCTGTATTGTCAATTCTGCCACATACACACAGAAGAAGTGAAGAGTTCAGATGCAAAACCCCCTAAGTGCCTTTTCAGAAAATAATCTTAATTCATTTTTATTTAATACAAAGCTATCAAATTGCATAATTTTTAATTTTAATTATGTAATAGAACTATTTATATGTATTATCAAGTACATGAATGTAAACCAAACCAACAACGGGGTTCTCTGAAAATATAGAAGTGCAGGTCTTCAGAAATGGAGTTAGGGGGTTTTGCATCTGAACTCTTCAAGTGCAGAATTCTAAGTAGCCTATCCAAAAACTCCCGCAATAAAGGTGTCCGATAGGTAAGGAATAAAGGCCGACGAGGTGTCCCGATATCAAGGGAAATAATGGACGAGGCGGAGCGTTCTAACAGCCCGACGGCACAGCCGAACTACTGCGCTTGGATCGTTGCTATGGGCACCACTTCCTAATCTAGTGAGACGCTTCTCTATCGGAGGCATGTAAAGATGCGCATAGAACTTTGGAGAAACTTGACAACCAAATGCCATGGAACTAACGACTGGGTCTTGGCCATGGCAACCTGTAGTTTAGAATTAGTAACGGCATTTTGCCAGGAAGTTAGAAAAAGAAGCTTTCTTATACGCACGCAAGCCCGCATGACATCGTAGGTGTCCTGTTCTCGGGGAATAATGGACACTTCCTCAGCCAGTCAGAAGATGTTCCGTCTGTTCACCGGGTGATAGACTCATTTTCCCTTCACCACATCTATCATACGTGCAGGGCAGGACAGCTATGGTCAGCTATGCCCCTCCCCCATACATACAATGTTATACATGTAACGGGGACCCAATTTGGGGTCCCCTCTTTGGTATCAGCTATGGTCAGGCCCAGGGCAAAGTCATCTCAAAGCCCCCCCACCCCAATACATACCATGTTATGCATGTAATGGGGACCCGATTCGGGGTCCCCTCTATGGTCGGGCCTGGGTCAAAGTAATCTAAAAGCACCCACCCCAATACAATATTATACATTTAATAGAGACCCAATCCGGGGCCCCTTCTCTCTGCTGGGCCCAGGACAACTGACCCCTTTGCCCCCCACTTGTAAGCTTCCCTGCATTCATGTCTCTTCTTTTTGTCTGAACGTGACTTTTTTATGCTGCTGGTGCATCCACTTCCTGTGTGTGTGGCATCATAAAGCCAGAAGAGGAAGCGTACCCAGACGCAGACATACACACAGAGGACTATCACACACACTCACACACAATGACAGTCACGCACGCACGCACGCACGCACGCACGCACGCACGCACGCACGCACGCACGCACGCACGCACGCACGCACGCACGCACGCACAGGGCATTAGTCAGCAGTGCTGATTGGGGCTGGGGAATATTTACTGTTCTGTGACGTAGCGACGACGGGTCGGGCAGGGCCAGAAATTTTTCAATAGCGTGGACCTTTTTGATGAGAATGAGGTGAGTGACCCCGTGGTGCATATCAAAGCAGACGCAGGACAGGTCCCTCTTGTCTTGTCTACAGCACTAGACTGCCACCTTCTCCCTTCAAGGACACATTGAACTTTCTTTGAGAGAGGGAGGATGAGAGGGGGAGAGGGGGGAGAAGAAAGGGATGATTGCAAAGTGATTGTAAAATGTCATGTCAGGATGAAGAGAAAAAAGAGAGAGAAAAAATGGATTATCAAATGGGGAGGGAGGGAGGGAGGGGAGGGAGTGACGAACACTGGAACAACAATAAGGAACAAATGTCAGGACTCTTGGGCGACGTCTTCGCTGAAAAGCAACATTTTTCTCTTTCGTTCTTTTCTTTTTTTCTTTGCGTCTGAGCCAGTGTAATTCTTTTCTAATCAAAGCGAAACTCGTGCGATGAAGCCCACAACGTTTGAGGTTGATCAGCTCCCGAGGGTAACTTTGTGAAAGCAGGCATTCAGTGAGTTGATGTTTGCCAGAGTTGCTCAATGTGTGAGTTTTTGGTGCCCTTTTCAAGTACAAAAGCCCAAATAGAAAGTTCTAGCTAGTGTGGCTGCTGGCTGCTGACTTAAATGAATGAATGCATGATTCAATGAATGGATGAATTCTTCACGCTGCAGGAGCAACTGGTAGAAATTGCCTGTGGTTTTCATAATTTTTCTCCTAACCAAAAATGTAGTAAAGCCAGACGTGCCAGGCCAGAACCGTACTCCTGAGAATCAGCCTATTTTGAAATCTTAAAACCTGTAAGCATTCTGGCTCATGGACTAAGGCAGTGGTACCCACACTTTTTCAGCTCTTCAGTTCTTAAGCCCAAACTTTTCTGGGCTTAAGACTATTTTCATGACCCCTGTTCACCATAGGCTTAGCCTCGTAATAGATGTCTAGCAATATTAGTGGACAAACTATTAACCTGTTAAGACACGCCGTTATACATTTGCTGTTAACAGAATGGCATTGACCAAGTCATTGTGCATTACTGAAGGCCCTGTGTTATGTCATAGTAGTGTAGTACTATGGTAGTTAACCTTTCAATAGCTATTGTAGGGCAGTCATGGGTGAGCGATTAGGGCGTCAGACTTGCATCCCAGAGGTTGCCGGTTCGACTCCCGACCCGCCAGGTTGGTGGGGGCAGTAATCAACCAGTGCTCTCCCCCATCCTCCTCCATGACTGAGGTACCCTGAGCATGGTACCGTCCCACCGCACTGCTGCCCATGGGGCGCCACTGAGGGCTGCCCCCTTGCACGGGTGAGGCATAAATGCAATCTCGTTGTGTGCAGTGTGCAGTGTTCACATGTGTGCTGTGGAGTGCTGTGTCACAATGACAATGGGAGTTGGAGTTTCCCAATGGGCTTTCACTTTCACTTTCGCTTTCGCTTTCATTGCAGCATGCCACATATTGCTAGATTTCCTATTAATAGTTTGTCAGCTAATATTGTTAGACATCCACAGGACGGCAAATACATCAATCAAATTGGAACAAATTGTGGAATTATGTTAGCTGTTGACCAGTGGATTTTACGTTTTTATGCAATGTCCCCTTTGGCCCCCCTTCAGTACCTCTGCAACACCCCTAGGGGTCCCGACCCCCAATTTGGGAACCATTGGACTAAGGTGCACCTTTGAAGACGGCATCAAGGGCAATTTCACGCTTCTCGCTCTGGTTCCTCTCTGTCTTTGGAAGAAAGAAAAAAACTTCTTTGGCTGATTTGTTTGGAAAGGATTTGAATGAATGCAATTTTACATAATATGACCACAGCTTTGCACACTCTTTGCACTGATGCTGACAGACTAGTGGTATGTAAATAAAATAATTATTGTTGGGGGAAAATATGTTTATCCTGTGATGTGGAGTACAGACGTGTGTGTGCCTGGTGTGTGCATCCAAGTATGAAACTCTATAATCTGTATATAAACCTCGCTCTCTGTCTGTCTGTCTGTCTGTCAGTCTTTCTGTCTGTCTGTCCGTCTGTCTGTCTGTCTGTCTGTCTGTCTGTCTGTCTGTCTGTCTGTCTGTCTGTGTATAAACCTCACTCTCTGTCTGTCTGTCTGAGTCTACGTACGTCTAAGTGTGTGTCTCTGTATCTCTCTCTCTCTGTCTTTCTCTCTATGTTGCACTCTCACTGTCTCCTCTATGTGTATGTGTGTGTGTGTGTGTGTGTGTGTGTGTGTGTGTGTGTGTGTGTGTGTGCGTGCGCACGTGTGTGTGTGTCTCCATTAGTGTGTGGCTCTGGCTTCACAGTACACTGGCCCCTAAGCAGCAGGCTTGAGAGATGTAGCCGTGGACTGATTAGATATGTCACTGGTGCAACCACTCATGTGGAATTGGGTGTGGGGATAAGGGAGCATAAGTGTGTGTGTGTGTGTGTGTGTGTGTGTGTGTGTGTGTGTGTGTGTGTGTGTGAGTGTGTGTGTGTGTGTGTGTGTGTGTGTGTGTGTGTGTGTGTGTGTGTGTGTGTGTGTGTGTGTGTGTGTGTGTGTGTGTGTGTGTGTGTGTGTGTGTGTGTGTGTGTGCGCGTGTGTGTGTCTGCGCATTTGTGTTTGTACTGTGCTTGTACTTGAACTACTGTGATCAACTTCCTTTAAAAATAAATCAGACATAATAAATCCCTCTAATATTATCATTTCAGCCTCGCAGGACTCAACCAAAAATATCCAGGAATTAGCTAAAATTAGATTTAATTCATTTTCTTTGCTCCAGCTACTTCAGTATCCCAATTTATAAATGCTTAAGGGAGGCTCCAGTGCAAAAGGGGACGTGAGGACTGGGGGTGGGGGGAGAGGAGTGGGGGTCTTCGAGAGTTCTTCCAGTTTTTTTTTAAATATATTTTTTGGCTTTTTGGGCCTTTATTGCGGATAGGACAGTGAAGACCGACAGGAAGTGAATGTGGAGAGAGAGATGGGGTAGGCAGGCTTGGGAAATGTCTCAGGCTGGATTCGGACCCTGGGTGCCTCTGCCCTGGGCATGCAAGCCCATGTGTGGGGGGCTTAGTTAGCACACTACGCCACAGCACTCCCCGGGTGGAGTCATAAGCCATCTAAAACCTCCAAGCCACCGTTTGTCTGTTTGTTGTGTTGTAAAGAATGCCACATACACAGCAGGCTATCAATCACAAGAAAGTGTCATGGTAGAGGAACAAATATATATGCTTCAGAAGCAAATCGAGTATTTTACACAAAACACTGTAGTCATACCGATAGCATACATCCATGGAGGATTCTTCTAAAATCATCTTGTGATGACTGGAGCCTCCAAAGCTGGTGACCGATTTAATAAATGGACCCCGGAAGGATGAAGCACAACCAGAACACTCCCACTCACCCCAAACAATATACTAGGAAATGCACTCAGAGATTGCAGACCTCCGCCAATGAAGCTGTTTGACAGAACATTTGACTATGCTACACCCTACTTTTTTCCAAGTCATTAGAAACTGGAATGTCAAAATTCTCCCTATCCCACAATGTTGAAGAATCTTTTTTTTTTAAATCCCTGGATCACCACTAAAATTTTACAACACCAAAAATTCTAACAACTCCACAAAGTTTAATCCAAATCCGTTCAAAACGTTTTGAGTTATTCCGCTAACAAACAGACAATCAAACAGACAGACAAACAAACAGACAAACAGACGGACAAAACAGCGCGACAACATAACCTCCTTTGCGGAGGTAAAAACATATTCTAGAGTGATCACTGTGCAGTGGTGTTTGAGTGTCCATTCTTGGTTTACCAACTGTGGGCAGTCATGGGTAAGCTGTTAGGGCGTCAGACTTTTACCCCAAAGGTTGCTGGTTCGACTCCCGACCTGCCAGGTTGGTGGAGGGAGTAATTAACCAGTGCTCTCCCCCATCCTCCTCCATGACCTAGGTACCCTGAACATGGTCCTGTCCCGCCGCACTGCTCCCTTGGGGCACCATTGAGGGCTGCCCCCTTGCACGGGTGAGGCATAAATGCAATTTTGTTGTCTGCAGTGTGCAGTGAACACTTTTGTGCTGTGTCACAATGACAATGGGAGTTGGAGTTTCCCAGCTGAGCTTTCACTTTCGTCTCTCACTTTTACAACTGTACCTGATTCACAGGAGGCTTACCCATGGGGGCAGGGTTCTGGATTTATAGGCAGAGTAGTTTGTTCTTCGCCTCCTGCTCCTTCCGTATTAAGGTCAGGCAGCTTAAATACCTGGACTGCAGCTGCAGCTGCTTCGTGCCAGTCAGTCAAGCTGTTCAGTGCAGTGAATGATATTCTGCCAAAGTCAATGTGGAACCAGTTATTAATGCATTAATTCAGACAGGGCATCTCGGCTTGGCCTTAGAGAAAATGCTGCCGGCACTGATAAACGATTCATTTCCACCCTCCGAAGGATGTGCGAGTCAATAAACAGAACCCACGAATGGACTGATAAGGATCTTGGAGGTTTGCATTTGCTTAATAATAATAACAGTTAAAAAAATAAACTCCCAAATGTTTCACCCTGATTTTCAACTGGCTACTGGTGTGTGGCTGACTCATCTCTGGTACGACTGGGATAACAGATTTTTATCAGTAAAAATCAACTCCCAAAATGTTTAACTCACTTAATTTTGTACAAACAGCCCATTTTGTAGGCATCTTGGTATGGCTGGCCTCTCCTCCCCCCTCTCCTCTCCTACCTCCTGTAGGATTTTGTAGGCATCTTTGTATGACTGGCTCATCTAGCCAAAGCTCAGCTTTATTTTCTGTACAATGTGCATTAGTTGCACCCCTTGCACAGGTGAGTCATACAATGCAATTTCGTTGTGTGCAGTGTCCAGTGAACAGTTGTGTGCTGTGGAGTGCTGTGTCACAATGACAATCGGAGTTGGAGTTTCCCAGTTGGGCTTTCGGCTTTCACTCATTAGTTTGGGTCTGTTTAAGCGGTGTCTGGACTCCCTAGAAAACCCTGTTTTTTAAGCCAGTAACTGCTTTATATTGCCAGTGGTGGCTCACTGTCTGTCTCCTGTGTTTGTAACTAGCAGTAGACTTAACCAAAATCTCCAAATTAGGGGTGTAATGGAAAAAAACAACAACACACAAATGCTCTTAATCCGGCATGATTAAAAACGAAGCCGGCAGCTTAAATTGTGATCAATCTGCCTTCCCTCCCGTTGCCTTGCCTGCTTTTGGAACGGACAAGATTTTGGCAGGTCAAAGCAACTCGTCTGAGACTTGCAAATCCCTGGCAGGTTGACTAGTGTGTGTGGCAAATCTGTGCACTCCGTTCGGCTGCCAGGAAACAGAAAAAAATGGAAATCAGGTCCTGTCCAAACGCCCAGTTTGACGGCGGTGCCGTTGGAGTACCAGTTATTTCCCTGTTTGAAACAACAACAACAAAAAACAACAGACACCCCACCCACTTGAGTTGAGTTATGATGGCATGCACTTGTATAAGTGTAGAGTGCGATGCATCCCAAGGACATGGATCCAAAACAACATGACAAGTTTCATGGGGGCTGTTATGGAGTAGCCTCTCAAGCGCTCTCGTTATTGCACGCTCAGAGAGGGGAAAGTAGGACGATGCATCAGCCTCCCCGGCAGGATCCCTCTGCTCTGTGTCCCTCCCTCCCTCTCTTCCTTTCCTTTCACTCCCTCCCTCTTCTCTCCTCCCTCTATCCTCTCTCCTCGCTTCCCTCTCCTCCCTCCTCTCTATCCTCTCTTTCCCCTATCTTCGCTTCCCTCTCTCTTCTGTCCTCCCTCCTCTTTCCTCCCTTTATCCTCTCTCCTCTCTCCTCTGTCTATCTTCCGTCCTTACTCTATCCTCTCTCCTCTCTCCTCCATCCTCCCTACTCTCTCCTCTCTCCTTGACTCCCACTCCTCACTCACTTCCCCCTCCTCCCTCCTCTCTCCTCCCCCTATCTTCTATCCTCTCTCATCCACCCTCACCTCCCTCTCCTCCTTCCTCTCTCTCCTCCCTCTATCTTTTCTCTTGGACTCCCTCTCCTCCCACCTCTCTCCTCCATATCCTCTATCCTCTATCCACTCTCCTCTCCTCTGCTCTCGCCTGCTCTCCTCTCCTCTCCTCTCTTCCGCTCTCTTTTCCTCCCTTCTCCTATCCTCTCCTCTCCTCTCCTCTCCTCTCCTCTCTTCCCCTCTCCTCTCCTCTCCTCTCTCTACACCTCCCTCTCCTCACCTCTCGTCTCTCTCCTCTCCTCCCCCTCCCTCATCTCTCCTCTCCTCTCCTCTCCTCTCCTCTCCTCTCCTCTCCTCTCCTCTCCTCTCCTCTCCTCTCCTCTCCTCTCCTCCTCTCTTCTCCTACCTCCTGTCCCCTTTCCTTTCCTCCCCTCTCGTCTCTCTCCTCTCCTCCCCCCTCCCCCTCCCTCTTTTCTCCTCTCCTCTCCTCTCCTCTCCTCTCCTCTCCTCTCCTCTACTCTACTCTCCTCTCCTCTCCTCTCCTCTCCTCTCCTCTCCTCTCCTCTCTTCTCCCCCCTCTCCCTTCTCCTCCTCCTCTCCTTTCTCCTCCCTCCTTTCTCCTCTCGACTCATCTCCTCTCCTCTTCTCTCCTCCATCCTCTCTCCTCCCCTCTCCTCTCCTTTCCTACCTCCTCTCTCCTCTCCTCTCCTCTCCTCTCCTCTCCTCTCCTCTCCTCTCCTCTCCTCTCCTCTCCTCTCCTCTCTTCTGTCCTCACTACCCTCCTCTCTCCTGCCTCTTCTCTCCTGCCTCTCCTCTCCTCTCCTCTCCTCCTCTCTCCTTTCCTCCCCTCTCCTCCCCTCTTCTCTATTTTCCGCCTTTGTGTCTACGTAATGCCGCGTCGTGCCCAGACGGTATACACGCAGGACTTGTTTTTGACTGCCTGTGCCAATATCACTTTATGTTAAGGCCAATCTGCTTTAATGACACTGCACGGTTTGTGTTTCTTATTAAGATTGGCTGCCGCGATAGACTCATTGTTGCAAATGTAATTAGTTGTAGGCAGATAAGCGAAATAGCTTGGAGAGAACTGCAGACACTTTTTGAATTTGTCCAACTGACTCTGAAGTCAAACTTGTGTCTCCCTTTTCACGGCAATTTCCACACGACTACGTACGCAGAGCGCTTGGTAGACAATAGAGGCAATCATCTCTGCATGCAATTTATAAGGTATATAAAGTGTGCATTTATTAATAAAAGGTGCTTTTGGCCTTGAACATTATTTTTCATCTCCCATTGCACTGTGTCATTTAGGCAAGCACGTCGTCGTCACCGTTGGGACTATTTCAATTTCAAATGGCCGCGGTCGGTCACTTGCTGTAAAGAAAATGTTAGCGAGGGGTGACCGAGCGAGTGCAGGGAGAGAGAGAGGAGAGGAGTCTGGGTTGGACTGGTGATCAGGCATACAGGGCATTTTCCCGGTGGGCCGACAGTCCTCAGGGGCCGATGCTGTTGTTGTGTTGTTGTTTTCCTGCGGATTTGCCTGCAATTTAGAGGGGGAGGTCCATCGGTCAATCGTCAATATAGACTATTGCCTCTTTTCCACTGCCGATTTATTTCTTCTTCGATATAGCGTGCCACCTTTTGCTTTACGATTGAGCTGTGTCGTGCCTATTCGAAAAGCAAAAAGTGGCGGCCGAGTCACGCTTTGTTGAGCTGTAGGCCTACCAGAAAACTGGCAGTGGAAGAGAGGCAAAAGTGTATTCAGCCAGTCACGATAGAGTATTGAAGTGGCCTCTGTTGTATTCAGGTCAGGTCTATGCCCAAAAATGCCTGGGCCACTTTTCGGTCCCAGCTCAGTTCCCTGCACACACAGAACCGCATTGTGCCGTCATCAATACAGACAGTGCAGTCAGGCAGTATGAGAGGAGCCTGTGTCTGTGTTTGGGGCCAATGCCTGGGCCACTTTTCGCTCCCACTCCAGCCCTGGAGAGGAGAGGAGGGGAGGGAGGTGGAGAGGAGGAGAGGGAGGGACTTGGTGGATCGCTCATATTTTGCCTTTTACAGCCGACAACAGTCCATCCATCTATCTCTCCCTTGCGAAGGCTGAGACCTTTCTCTGGGTCTCTGTGGGATTCAACTCTGCTGCTTTATCATCCAGGACTGCTGCTACTGCTGCTGCTGCTACTGCTGCTGCTGCTGCTACTGTGCCCAGTGCACTGAAGCAGGGCTGGCCTGGGGGAGAAATAGGGTTCGGGCACTTTTGGCTTAAAGGGGCCCCTCAGAATTAGCGGCGCAGAACTGACTCACAGGTGGGACCCACACCCTCGTGGGCCCCTATTTTCAGAAATGTAAAATAGGGGCCCTCAAGGGTGCATGGTCCACTGGGACATGCCTGGTATGCCAGATGGCCAGTCCAGCCCTGCACTGAATGGCCGCGGTGCGTGGACAGCCTGCCACCAGCTGTCACAAATCTCTCTCACTCCCTCCCTCCCTCTCTCCCTGCATCTCTCCCTGCATTTCTCCTTGCGTCTCTTCCTCTTTAACTCTCTCTCTCTCTCTCTCTCTCTCTGTTTCTCCTAGATGGCCCTTCTCTCTCTTTTCTTTCACTCTCTTCTCTCTCCCTCTCTCTCTCTTTCTCTCTTACTCTCTCTCTTTCTCTTAGATGGTCCTTCTCTCTCTTTTCTCTATTTTCCTTCTCTTCTCTCTCGCTCTCTCTCTCTCTCTTGTTGTCTTTCTCACTCTGTTTGTCTCTGTCACTCTCTATTCTACCTTTTGGTGCTTCCTCCTAGACAACACCCACCCTCCCCCCGGCACTCTTCTCTATCCCTCTCTTTTCTCTGTTCCTCCTTTGATGGTCCCTTTTTCTCTGTCTGGTCCTCACTCCTCTTTGACTTTCTACTCTCTTTGCGTCTTTTTAGTCTCTCTCTCCTATCTCTGTCTCTCTCTCTCTCTCTCTCTCTCTCTCTCTCCCTCTTTCTCCATCCCTCTGTCTCTTTCTCTCTGGCTCCCTGGCCCAGACGTGAAATCAATGGAGCCTCTTGAGACCCTCCATCACCCAAAATATCTGCAGTGTGATAGCGTGAGTGTAGCGCGGTCGATAGCCCGGGTCTGGCTCTCCAAGATGGGAATCGTGTAGAGTATACGAAACGCACTACCGGGAAGACATATGGGTCTCACTTTAAAGAGAAGGGGAGAGGGGAGAGGGGAGAGGAGAGGAGAAAGGGGAGAGAGTGGAGAGGAGAGGAGAAAGGGGAGAGAGGAGAGGAGAGGGGAGAGAGGGGAGAGAGGAGGGGAGAGTGAGGGGAGAGAGGAGAGAGAGGATAGAGAGGAGAGCAGAGGGGGGAGAGGAGAGGGGAGAGAGGAGAGGGGAGAGAGGAGCCGTCTGGTTTTTTATTAAGGGACATGAGATTGAGGACTGGGGGGTGACGGAGATAAAGACAAAGGGAGTGAGACGGAGAAGGAGAAGGAGAGAGAGGGAGAGAGAGAGAGAGAGAGGGGGAGAGGGAAAAGTGAGAGACGGAAAGAGTTATTGAGAAAGACAGAGAGAAAGAGAGAGACAGAGAGAGAGACAAAGACAGAGACAGGCACAGAGAAAGGGATAGAGAGAAAGATATAAATGAAGAGAGAGAGGGGGGGGGGTGGACACAGGTCCTGCCACACACATCCCCCAGGAGAAATAAAAACAAAAATGACTAATCTCTTTGCCCCTTCCCCTTTGTCCTTCTGTCCTCCTCTCTCTCTCTCTCTCTCTCTCTCTCCCTCTTACTCTCTCTCTCTCTCTCTCTCCCTCTTACTCTCTCTCTCTCTCTCTCTCCGGGTGACAGTGACGGACTGCAGGCTGCTGCTGGATGGTCTTCAGAGGTTCGGCCCGATGCCCATGTACCTGCCGGTCCAGTACCGGGTGCTGGGGGCGGAGTCCAGCTTCTTCCTGAAGGAGGCCAACCAGGACATCATGAGGAACTCCAGCCTGCAGGCCCGCACTGAACTCTTCTTCATACAACAGGTAAACACGCTTCCTCCACCCTGCAGGCCCGCACTGAGCTCTTCTTCATACAGCAGGTAAACACGCTTACTCCACCCTGCAGGCCCGCACTGAACTCTTCTTCATACAACAGGTAAACACGCTTACTCCAGCCTGCAGGCCCGCACTGAGCTCTTCTTCATACAACAGGCAGAGTACAGTATCACATATTCACCATACAACACATGCTTACTCCAGAGTAGAGTAGTGTATACACAGTATATTCACCAGGACATCTTGAGGAACTCCAGCCTGCAGGCCCGCACCGAATTCTTCTTCATACAACAGGTAACGTAGAGTAGAGTACAATACAATAAATCCGCCACAGAACTCTACTTCATACAGCAGGTACACTAGAGTACAATATATTATACAGTATATTCACCATAAGCATGTCCACTTCTGATGACATTAACATGGTTAAAATTTAGCCCATTAAGCCACAGCGTTATACATTTGCTGTAGAATGGCAATGACCAAGTCGTAGTGCATTAGTAAAGGCACTGTGTTATGTCGTAGTATTGTAGTAGCCTGATTATCATGACTGTCAAATCTCTTTGAGACTTGGTCTGACCAAGAGCATAACAACTAACATTCTCAAACGGCATGGTTGACCCACCTCCCTTGGTTTGCTACTGGTCGCGGGCAGAGCAGGCTAAGCCAAAGTTTAAACCAAACATTTTCTCAGTCCCAATAGAATAGATCAGGGGTTCCCAACCTTTTCCAACTTGGGCCAACTCGAAATTGTCACAAATGTTCGGGGCACACCTCTGACCCAATTACGAATAAAACTCAAATAAATCAACAGCAACACACACCAAAATGTGATTATAATTTTTAGAAAATTATTTCAAGGCCCACTTGGAATACCTTCAGGGCCCACCAGTGGGCCCCGGCCCATAGGTTGAAAATCACTGGAATAGATAGTCTCCGCTTAGACCACGTAACTGCCTTGAACACGCCTCTACCCAGGACGGTTGGAAATGCTCAAAGTTGATTGCTTCCTGACAAAGTGGGTGGAGTTTCCTGCTGTAGAGGCAACCCGAAAGAACAAGCAAATTGCCTGAGTGTGTGTGTAGCTGAGCCGAAGGTGTTGTGTCACCGCAAGGGCGGAGCCTGGGTAGTATTGTACTATGTACCACAGTACTATGGTAGTTAACCTCTCAATGACTATTACAGCGTGCGTCTGGAGGTACAGCGTACAGTACATTAAGGGGCTACTGTACAGTACAGCAGTGTTTCCCAACCAGGGGTACGTGTACCACTAGTGGTACGCGAGCACATCTCAAGGGGTACGCGGAAAAATGTAATAATACCAAATATATTGAGTGTAGTCACATTGGGATAGAGGAACAGAGCCTGAATTAGGGCGAGGAGGTACTCATCATATGAAAAAGATGCTAAGGGGGTACGCAGGACAAAAAAGGTTGGGAAGCACTGCAGTACAGGATGATGACCACTCTTCATCTTCATCTTCCTCCCACCACAGGCCCACCGCACGCCAGTGGTCAACGCCACCTACGGGCCGTACTCGGTACAGCAGGCGGTGCCCATGGACCTGCTGGGCCCCTCCCTGTTCGTCGGCTCCTCGTCGTCGTCCTCCTCCTCCTCCGCCACCGCCACCTCCTCCTCCTCCTCCCCTCCGCTCTTCACCTTCAACTGGAAGGTGCAGACCTTCATCATCAGCGAACGCGTGTACCCCAGCTGGCCCAAGGTGCAGGTGCTCTTCTACGTGTCGGGCCGCGACTGGGACGACTACAGCACGGTGGACCGGCTGCCCTGCGTGCGCATGTTCGCCTTCCACGAGACGCAGGAGGTGCGCGGTACCTGCCGCCTCCAGGGCGAGCTGGGCATGTGCGTGGCCGAGCTGGAGCCCTTAGCCGGCTGGTTCAGCCCGCCCAGCGTCGTGCCCGGCAAGCAGAAAGGGGCGGCGGCGGGGGCGGGGGCGGCGCCCGAGCAGCAGGCGGACGCCGGCACCTCTGTGGAGCTGTACTACATGATCCAGCCGGCCGACAGCGACGAGTGCAAGCCGCCGTTGCCGGAGGAGGGCCGCAAGTCAGCCGGGGTCGGGGCTGGGATGCGCTCTGCCACCCCTGGTGCTGCCGCCCCACCACCGCAGCCACTTCCGCTTCCGCCCCCGGCGTCGGCTTCAGGATCGGCTGCAGCTCAGCAGCAGCAGCAGCCTATGATGGGGCCTATGGGCTACTTTGCGGCGGGGCCCACGCCCATGCGGCGCATCGGGAGCGTGAGGCTGTACCAGCCGCTGGCGGAGCTGAGGTTGGACGGGACCTTCGTAGTGATGCTGCCCTCCAGGCCCATGAGGCAGAGGGAGACGGTCAACGCCTTCCTGGCCGCCTCCACGCTCTCCAAGGTGGACATCTTCACGCTCAGGTGAGTGGGTGGGGGGTTTTGGGGTTTGTGTGTGTTTTGGTGTGGGTGTGCCTGCAGTGCTGTCCGTGGTGCTACCTGTCCCAATGCTTGTGGTGTGTATGCGTGTGTATGCGTGTGTGCGCGTGTGTGTGTGTGTGTGCGTGCGTGCGTGCGTGCGTGCGTGCGTGCGTGTGTTTGTGTGCAGTGGCTTGACATTTTGATAGGCAGGTGCTGAAGGGGGGGATTGGGGGCATGTGCAACGTCCATAGTTCCTCTTAGGCTATACTGTACAGGCTGCATTATATCGTGGCATTATTGTCACACGCTTTTGATCATGAAGCATTTGTAGATTACAATGTCAACATCGACCATAGTACATTGTGACAAGCAACTTTCAAAAAATATCTTTCGAAAAGGGCATTTGTTTTGACAGTAGGTAAAACCAGCAAGATTTTCTTCATAGACCGTAAATGCCTATAGATGCCTAGTTGTGCACAGGCACATTCCATACATATTTTCTGTCAATGTTGTGCATGGTAACTTGAATTTAGTCAGCAACTGGATTTTAAATGTCAGATACATGGCTAACTTGGAACTTTCCACAGCTCGAGCCCATTGAGCAAAGCCAGAAACTGTGTCTGCTTGGGGACATTTTGTATGTGAAGTATCTTCTTGGACTGCTTAGAGACTCTAGAGTTATGTTTGCAGCCCCCCCTAGCCAGGCTGCGCTTCGGCGGCGTTGCTTCTAGATCGAATCGCGATTGCAAGTCTATGATAACCAGGCAAAGCCCTCCCCCCCTCTTTGTCCACTATTCCCTGACTTCATGTTACGAGGACAGTTTTGTTTGTTTGTTTGTTTTTTGTTTTGTTTTTGTGTTTACTAAACAAACACCTAATAAACCTGTGCGTATGGTGCAATATCGACAAAACCGCGAGGGACAATCTTCATACATGTGGAATTTAAGGCACACATCAAGCATGTCCCCATGCAGCCTAACTCCTGCAGGTCCTACTCCTGGCCAGCTGGAAAGGGTGAGCTCACATTTACTTCAGTACTTTAGTAGAGTGTTCACTCCTCTCACACACATTTGTTGGTGCCAGGGGTCAAATATGGGCAGCGATTAATTGATGTGATAGGTGATCGATGGTCATAACGAAATTGAGGTCAATCACACTGATCAGATATGGCTGATATTTATTTCAGAGATTGCTTGTGGTTATTGATCCTTCGTCTCCGTTGAGAATATGAGTTGTGCAAATTGGTGTGGTCATGGTTTGGTTTCGGATAAAGTGACATGGATGAAATGAAGGCCATGGGTGGATTCCAATATGCAGGCTCCCTTCCTTGGCCTGTGGCCTTGTGACCTTGTGGCCTTTCGTTTCGCTGATACCCTGCCTCCGTGGACAAAACTTATTAAGTTTCTCCGCTGTCAGCCTAGCCACAACAACTTTTGGGGGACTTTTCTTCATTCACCATTCCGTTTGAAAATGAGAAAATGACATAAGAGTTGAGGTTTGCGAGATATATTGAAATACAATTCTGTTGTCGGTGACGCCATCACAAGGCCACAAGGGAGGACGGGAGTCTGCATATTGGAATCCACCCCATGTAGTCATTCTCACTCACCTGTCCTGAATGTGGTGTTGGACAGTAAATTGATTGGATTGGTGGTCATGATAACATTTAGATCAATCTCAAAATGTTCTTTGAACTTTGAACAAAAGATCATAGATGCCATTGTTTTGAAGGTTAGTGATGTCATTGTTAAGGGAAAAAAAGAGTTCTACAAAGTTACTTTCGTGGGCAATTTTTTGTGTGGTTTCGGTCGAAATAAAATGACAGAGCAATCAAAGATGATCGATGAGATGAGCAGGTTGGCTAAAACATCTGCTATCAGCATGGCACCCTTCCAGCCTATTGATGTAATTGTTGAGGGAAAATATCAAGTTCTACAAAGTTACTTTATTGTTGGTGTGTTTTGTGGTTACGGCCAAAATGACACAGAGCAAAACAATGCTGATGTGATGAGATGTAATGGCATGCGGACATCTCCACAGAGGTGAGTGGATGTCTATGACAGCCCTCCGGCCAGGCAGGTTATTGATGATTGTTGAGGAAAAAATAACGAGTTCTGCAAATTTACTTTTGTGGTGGTGTTTTGTGGATGCGGCTAAAAGGGGCTGACTCAAACAATACCAATACAGACCTACTCTGCTAAACAATACATAAGACATAAAATCATAAATGGTTCTGTGGATTATCATGTATGCATTGCACAATGCACTTGCAGGTTTTATTTATTTATAGATTCCATGTTTGTATGTGTCATGTGTCTTGTAGCTTATATGCAAGGACACCCATCTGTCTTTTAAACTGCAAAACCATTTAACCCTCCTGTTATCCTTGGGGTCTATTTGACCCCATTCAATGTTTAACGTCTGAAAAATATATGAAGTAAATCATTATTTTGCTTCATCTTTGATGACTTTTCCTAAATATATGGGGTCATGTTAAATAAATGTTTTCCCTAAGTGCTGTACACGTTTTGGTTACATCTGTGTTCCTTGGGGTCAATTTGACCCCACATTATTTTAAGTGTATTAAACATAAATGGAACATCCATATTTTGCTAATACACGTTCCAATCAGTCTAGATTATGTCAAATACATGAACATAAGTTATTTAGAACAGAACATGTTGCTTTATTTAGGGCTCTGATAACTAGCAATATGTATGATGTGAACGAGGGCCAAAACTAATTCAAGGCAACTTTTGGGCAGTTGTTGCACATTTTTGCCTAGTTATGGATTAGTTTTTTTTGGTGTGTGGGCTGTGTGTGGGGGTGCTAGGACTTATCTAAAGTGCTTTTTATGTGGACATCTCCATGGAGGTGAGTGGCTGGCTATAGTACACCACCTGAGAACAGTTTATTGATGACATTGTTCAGGACAAAGTAACAAGTTATGCAAAGTTACTTTCGTCTGGCGTTGTTTTGTGGTTATGGCCAATATACTGTAGCATGGAGAAAACAATGCCAATGGGTTGTGATGCGGTGAGTGGGTGGCTACCCCATCTGATTTCAGGTTATTGATGTCATTGTTGAGGAAATAATAACGAGTTATGCAAAAGTTACTTTTGTCTGGCGTTGTTTTGTGGTTGCGATGAGGACATCTCCGCATCTCCGGGAGTGTCTGGTGGCGATGCGTTGCGATGTGGTGCAATTTGGACATCTTCAAGGAGGTGAGAAGGGGTGGCTGCCTGGCTGACTGGCTGTGACTCTGCCTGCTTGGCGTCACGGCAACACAACACCCTGGCACTGAGGCCAGTCGTTCATCATCTCTCCGTGCCGCTGTAATTTCCCCTCATCTTTTATTCATCAACTACTCGTTTTTTTTTTTATTCACTCGTTTTTTTTCTTCTTCATTCTTTCTTTCAGCAAACTCTCGCCAACTGCTGAAGATGAACAGAACATTTCTCTTGCTCCATTTCATCTCAGCAACAACAACAGCAATGAAAAATGAAAAAAAAAACTGATAGAGGTGAAAATTAAGAAAACAAAATGAAGAAAAGTTTGTGTGAGAATGGATGTAAATGTTGGACGACAGACGCAATTGGAAAAAAAACGTTTTTTTATGCAGTTCTTGCATTTGCCTCTGTTCAATTAATCGAAGATACGCTTGGCTGCGCTCGCAGATTTAACTTATTTAAAGCATTATGCACTGTGCGCAATGTCACGTACAGTACGTCTGTACATATTTTATTTATTGAGCCATATGTTTAAACACTCGAAAATTGAATTCCCCTTTTGAGCTGACACACACAAAAGAAAAAAAGGAGTGGGTGTGTGTGAGAGTGTGTGTGTGTGTGTGGGGGGGGGGGGGGGGGGGGGGGGGGGGGGGGGGTGGGGGGATTTTACTATTGATTCATTGAGCTCACGGGCAAACTAATTAGATTATTTTTTTCTTTCTCGTGTGTGTGCGTGTTTGTGTGTGTGTGAGAGAGGGAGAGAGAAAGAGAGCGATAGAGAGAGAGAGAGAGAGAGAGAACATGAGGCAACCCATGCGTGTGTGTGTGTGTGTGTGTGTGTGTGTGTGTGTGTGTGTGTGTGTGTGTGTGTGTGTGTGTGTGTGTGTGTGTGTGTGTGTGTGTGTGTGTGTGTGTGTGGGTGGGTGGGTGTGTGTGTGTGTTGTTTGCGTGTGTCTGAAGGGGGGTGGGGGGGATGCAAATAAGCACGTAAGCATCAGCAATTACTGGTACGCCTTCCATTTGGCTGGCGTGGCTTGACGGCTCTGGTTTTAAATCACAGGGAGGGGAGGCTGAAATCCTCTTGCTTGGCTCTCGCTGACTGATGCCCTGACAAAGGCGCCCTGCCAATCTGCCACCCCGGGTGAGGGGGTTTTAAGCAGGCCTCACTGAGAGAGAGAGAGAGAGAAAGAGAGAGAGGCAGACAGACAGACAGGCAGACAGACAGACAGACAGACAGACAGACAGACAGACAGACTGTGTGTGTGTGTGTGTGTGTGTGTGTGTGTGTGTGTGTGTGTGTGTGTGTGTGTGTGTGTGTGTGTGTGTGTGTGTGTGTGTGTGTGTGTGTGTGTGTGTGTGTGTGTGTGTGTGTGCGTGCGTGCGTGTGTGTGTGTGTGTGAGGGGGGTTTTAAGCAGGCCACACTGCGCTCGCTGTGCTCGCTGCTGCCTCCTCTTTTCCATGCATGACTGATGATGAAGCCCCGCTCTGCTCTGTCGCACTTGAAGATGCCAATTAGGGCTGCACAATTAATCGAAAATCACGATTTAATCCTGATATCGAAATCGGGATTTCAATTGGAATGTAGTCGTGGCAATAGTGACCCGCCTTTGAGCGTCCTTGAAGCCAGAACATACTGACAGGCTGGTGTTTCTGGCCAGAAATCTGTCCACCTAAGTTTCATACTACAGTTTTGTCTTTTACAGAATTATTACAATTCAGTTTGATTTTGTTCATGCCATACATAATTAATTCTTGGTTATATTTAATTTTGTTAAAATTTGAAATACAATTCTGCAAAAAAAAATCTGCCACCCCAGGTGAGGGGGGTTTTAAGCAGGACACGCTGCGCTGTGCTCGCTGCTGCCTCCTGTTTCCCATGCATGACTGATGATGAAGCCCTGCTCTGCTCTGCTCTGTCTGCTGCACTTGATGCTGCCAATAGTTTAGGTTTGGTTTCTTTATGGGCGTTTGGTTGTAGCCTGATCGTCATCGACTTTCAAATCTCAAGACTTGGTCTGACCAAGAGCATAATAATTAACATTTCCCAAACGGCATGGTTGACCCACCTCCCTTGGTTTGCTTCCCAACAAAGTGGGAGGAGTTCCCAATTTTTCTGGAGATCAGGAACGATATTTGTATTGCTCCTGGCCTGACTAGAAGCAACGCTGAAGGTGTTGCATCACCTGGAGGGCACGGCCTG
>NC_085867.1:6704621-6712121 GCF_034702125.1 Engraulis encrasicolus | reverse complement strand
CCGAGGGCTTGTTGCTGTTGTTGTTGTTGCTTCTGCATATTTCTTGCCAGGGCTGGACTGGGGGAGAAATAGGGCGTGGGCACTTATGGCTTTTTGACTCATAAGCAGCGGTGTAGCAGAAATGACTCACCGGTGGGCCCAGCACCAAATAGGGGGTGCACAAGGTTGCGGGGCCCACCGGGAAAGGCCTGCTATGCCAGATGGCCAGTCCAGCCCTGTTTCTTGCCAAGCGCCCGCCCGGCCCAAGGTTGGTTGTCGCAGAAGGACTATGTATGAGACTGTAAGTTGTTGCGACTCGTCATTGTTGTTAATGGGATTACACAGTAGCATTTGTCTTTATGCCTCCAGAGGTAGCGAACAGAAAATATCACCCTCTCTCTCTCCCCCTTTCCTTCTCTCTCTCTCTCTCTTTCTCCCTCCCTCTCTCTTTCTACCCCCTTCTCTCTGCTACTCCCTCTCTTCCTCTCTCTCTCTCTCTCTCTCTCTCTCTCTCTCTCTCTCTCTCTCTCCCCTTTCCCCTCTCTCTCTTTCTACCCCGATCTCTCTGCTACTCCCTCTCTTGCTCTCTCTCTCTCTCTCTTTCTATCCCCACCTCTCTGCCACTCTCTCTCTCTCTCTCTCTCTCTCTCTCTCTCTCATACCATACTTGTGCCCCCAGGTTCCAGAAGCGAGCCTCGACTTCCGAATACCATTATAGTTGGCATTTCATATTCCCCCCCTCCTTCCCTTCACACCAGCTCCTCGCACTCACATACTGTAACCACATACACCTACACACTGAAGAATGCACACCCACACATCTTTGTGTGTGTGTGTGTGTGTGTCAGTGTGTCTGTGTGTCTGTGTCAGTGTGTGTGTGTGTTTGTGTTTGAATAGGTGTGTATGGGTGTGTGTGTGTTTGTGTTCCAGCGTACGTGTGTGTGTGTGTGTGTGTGTGTGTGTGTGTGTGTGTGTGTGTGTGTGTGTGTGTGTGTGTGTGTGTGTGTGTGTGTGTGTGTGTGTGTGCGCGTGTGTACGTGTGTGTGTGTGTGTTAGACCAGACTCGTTCCCCCCTCGCAGCGAGGAGTGTTGCAGCGGCTCTTCCCTCATTAGCGCAGGCTAAGAGCGGTAACAGGTTGAGATGGGATTTACAGCTCATTCATAATGTATACACTCCCCTGCACCCCACCCCTCCTGAACAAATTAACACCCCTTTCAAAGGATAAATAGCCCCCACTGGATTGTAGGTTTTGACTGCACAGTTTTTACACGTCTTTTTGCTGTCAGATCCCTGAAGGTGTCTTGTTAATAAACACAAACAAATAGCTTCTTCTTGGACTTCTTCGTCTTCATCTTCATCATCTTCATCATCATCATCATCATCATCATCATCATCATCAGCATCATCATCATCACCATGTTCTTCATCATCATCATCATCATCATCTTTTTCTTCTTCTTCTTCTTCTTCTTCTTCTTCTTCTTCTTCTTCTTCTTCTTCTTCTTCTTCTTCTTCTTCTTCATTTTGGTAGAGAGTGTGCTCACCGTATCCTGTGGTACCTTGCGTGCTTTTAAACGGTTAGCATGACTATCCTGTTGAGAGTGGTTAAGGAGGACAGCGCCAGCTGAGTAGGGGCTTCTGGCTCTTTTGGCACCTTGTCTCTCAAACTCCTGAAGGAGGTACTGTAGGTCTGCACACGGCCAATAAGCTCCAAAAAATAAACTTTATTATTCAAAAAGCAACATTTCGATCACCCTCCAAGCAGATCTGACATGTCTGATGAAGATGATGAAGGTGATGACGATGAATAAGAAGACGACGATCTGATATGCCTGATGAAGATCCAGGGTGATCGAAATGTTGCTTTTTATTATAAACTGTATTGTTTGGAGCCTATTGGCAGGGTGCAGACCTACCCCCTTCAACTGTCTGACACTTTTTGTCTGGCACCTGCAGCAAGTGTTTTTGGATGTGCGCACCCTACCCAAAACTATGTCTCTCAAACTGCACAACTCTCATTCTTATTCTGCTCTATGGCCTTCGGGAACCTCATCCAAAATCCCTTTGTATAAGACGATTATGTCTTCAAGGTATGACTGACGGTTGAGGAGCTGAACATTGCTGAAATAATGGCTGTGCACACAGTAAAAACTGCTGTGTTAAAGGGGCACTGTGTAGGATGGTGGTCAAAGTAGGTATTGCAACAATGCTGCTCATTGAAACTGTGCTGCAGATGGCCAAATTCGATCTTTTCACCAATATTTATTAAGTAATAAACTAATATTTGCTAGCATGGCCAAAGTACAGTACATTTTGCAATTTCTATTTCTGGAAATTCAAAATGGTGGAAAATGGAGATGGAGGTAACATTTGTGACTGGGCTGCATGAGTTCTGAAAATAAACTGATAAGCATATCACACAGTGCACCTTTAACACATTCAATACTATAGGACCAAAAGCACTCTTAAAAGTGTAGAATTGACTCTAAGTGTTGGATCACCACTGCATTTTTACTGTGTACTTACCAAGCTTGTACTCAACTCAGACTTTCTTATATTCCACTCCCCACTGCTGTCCCTTAACTTGTACCTCCCCCACTGGATCCATCTGAAGTTTCCACGCCCATGTATTTTTCAAAAGAGCCCGGGCTACTTTGCTGATAAGGATATTCCCTCTGTGTTAGGGCATGTACGTACGTGTGTGTGTGTGTGTGTGTGTGTGTGTGTGTGTGTGTGTGTGTGTGTGTGTGTGTGTGTGTGTGTGTGTGTGTGTGTGTGTGTGTGTGTGTGTGTGTGTGTGTGTGTGTGTGTGTGTGTGTGTGTGTGTGTGCGTGTGCGTGCGTGAATCGGGAATGTGCCGTAGGTTACAGAACTAGGAGGGGTGTTAAACCTTATTAGCGTGCCACAGTTGCAGCTTCTTATCGAACGAATCTTCTCCCCCCCTTCAACCCCCCCAAACCCCCTGGGGTCGCCTGTGCCTGTTTACTTTGAAGGCACAGACGCGCTCGCTTCATCTGCCTATTAATAAGTAATTAATGATTTGCATGCGCGGGGAGAAAACTTGTTCACTCACGAGTGCGGGTTTGATTAGGCGCGTCGCGTCGCGTCGCCTGCTCCGCACAAAGCAATCAGCACGAGCGCCCGCAGCGAATAATCTCGGAGCACGGCGTTTCCGCCTAATGATTTTTAATACTTCTCCTCCCATGACTGTAGCTGTGGCAGTGACAGTGACAGACGACTGTCAGGAACAGGCAAGTCATGATGGGAAATGTATGCCAGTTATACATAAGATAGACTAAAACTTACACTTGGGCTGAATCTCAAATGGTGCACTTGTGCACTTTAGTGTTCATGTTTCAGTGCGTATGCCGTATTAGTTACGCACTGAAACATAGTGCCCGAAGTGCACAAGTGCGCCATTTGAGATCCAGCCTTGGACTTCTTTATTGTCCATTAAACTTACATCTAAATGGAAATTTCTCTTTGGTAGTGGCATAAGGACACACAAAGACACACACATCACTCTCAGCACAATTAATAAATAGGTAAGAGCAAGATAAAAGCAATAGAATCAAAACCACACTATTCTGTCCTTTTCACTCAAATATTAAAACCATGTAGAAGTTATCATACTACTGCTGAAAGGATGTTTAAGGTGGATAGCCATAGTATGATAACTTCCACATTGTTTAAATATTTGAGTGAAATGGACAGAATAGTGCGTTTTTTTATCGTATTGTTTTTCTGCTACTATTGCTATTGCTATTTCTGCTGCTGTGCCTCTTGTGAACTCTGGTTAGGCCAAGTTCTGTCTATGGTACGGAAAGATTCGTGACAAGTCCCCTGCTCTGGCTTTGGCGGAAATATTCATAAGGAAGACATGAGCATATATCAGCCGGTGATAAATAAATCAGGCGAGTGTGATTACACCGTCTCAGTGGAGATGATGATCTCTTGCTTATCACTGCAGTATACGCTAGACGTGCCACAACAACATCTTAGTTTATTTTACTCTATTTTATTCTATTTTATTTTATTTCATTTCATTTCATTTTATTTTATTTTATTTTATATTATTTTATTTTATTTTATTTTATTTTATTTTATTTTATTTTATTCTCTTCTCTTCTCTTCTCTTCTCTTCTCTTCTCTTCTCTTCTCTTCTCTTCTCTTCTCTTCTCTTCTCTTCTCTTCTCTTCTCTTCTCTTCTCTTCTCTTCTCTACCTTTAGGCTGTGGTCTGTGTTATCGTCATGTAGTTTCTGGCATGATCCAATAGAAGACACCATGTTGTGAACTTTGTATTCATCACATCAAACCACAGTGTTTTCCGAGCAGACAGCAGACAGCTTGCATATTTGTTCTGCCTCAGACATTCTACATCGGTTCACACACACAACACTCTCAATCTCTCACACATCTTTTTTTGGCCGTGTTTACTCAAAGTTGTGAAAGTGCAGAGTGTGGGCGAGACCTGGGGGGATATTGAGGACAGCCCATTGTTTTTTGAGGGCGTCCCTCTGAAGTCTTGTGGCCCTGGATGGATGTGCGCGGAACATGGCGACGGAACGGAAGCCAGTGCTAGAAAGGTCGTGTCACATCCCTCTCCTTTGAGGGTCCCCGACTGGCTGCCGCCTGTGTCGCTTCTTCTGCTGCCCTGCAGCTTTTGTGCTGTAACTTTTGTTGTTGTTTTGGAGCTTCAGAAACAGACCCCGCTGACCTCTTGGCCCTCCCCGAGCGTCGATGACATTCTTCCCCAAAGCACGAGACGCATGCAGGCAGGCAGCACTCCTGCTAGTTCTTGGTGACTTTATTATTTTCTTCTTATGGGCCTGAGGTGGTGACTGGTGTTGTGGCTGTTTGTCCCTGTCAGTGTGAGTTTCATCAGCAAAGGAGCTTATAGGATGCTAACTATGTTTGTTCAATCACAAAGCCGAGAGAACATTGGACATCGATATTGCACCCTTAAGGTTTGTGAAGGAAGCCTCTGCTTTTTTTTCTCTGTGGTTTGCTTTGTGAACTCTAGTCAGAGAGCAACTTCACGTTGTTTTTGTTTTTTAATCTGTGCCTGAGGAGGTGATCTGTCATTATAGATGCCATCCAACAGCAAACACAACAACAAAGATTGAGTGTTCCATTTTTTTTTCCAAACTACTTATACAAATTTGTCCTTCCATTGGAAATCAGAAGAGGATGAGGAAGTTAGAGTGGATTTAGAGTGAACTTTGGAGCTCGTAAACATTTGACTTTTCATCCAAAAACCTTATCAGACCTGAGCTGTGGCCGTATTACCGACCGGGCGAGTGGGGCTGGCGCCCCGGGGCCCATGGATCCAGGGGGCCCAGGGGGGGCCCAACAACAATCCAGATACCGATGTCGATGCTGATTGCGATAGAGCCCTCTATTCTAGGATCTTCTTTAGTTGTACTTTCTTTAGTCTATAAGGGTTAACTGAAATGGGCTGGGGGGAGTGACAGCAGTCAGAGGGCCCTCGGCCACAGGACATAGGAACCAGAGGGCCCCTGGGCCATGTCGTACAGCAACCAGAGGGCCCCTAGTCCACGGAGGACGGCAATCAGAGGGCCCCTGGGTCACAGGGGATGGCAAAGGACCCCTGAACCACGTGATATGGCAACCAGAGGGCCCCTAGGCCACGGAGGACGGCAATCAGAGGGCCCCTGGGCCACGGGGGACGGCTATCAAAGGGCCCCTGAGCCACTGGATATGGCAACCATGGGGCCCCTTAGCCACAGGAAACGGCAATCAAAGGGCCCCTGGGCTATGCGGTACGGCGACTAGAGCGCCTAAGGGGACAGCAATCAAAGGGCCCCTGGGCTACAGGATATGGCAACCAGTAGCAGTGGCTCCTTTACTCACCTTCCTCTGGTTGCATTTATTGTTTTGCTTGCAAACTGTTCTCAAGTAAGTGCAATGCATTTGTCAATGGGTTTTCTGATTGGAAACATTCTGAGCGTATCGGTGAGCATGAGTCAGTGATTACACAGTCGTTCCAAAGACACAGGAAGAATTGATTCAGATCTTATGAAACAAATTGATGCAGAAAGGAGTTGTTGCTGTAATTCAGTTTTTGGGAGAGAGGGGCCTTGCGTTCAGGGGAGATGACGAGCAGTTTGGATCACCTCACAATGGTAATTTCTTAGGCATTATCGAACTGTTGGCCAAATTTGACCCTTTTCTAGCTGACCATCTCCAAAGGTTTGGAGGCAAGGGCAAAGGCTCTGTGTCCTATCTCTCATCCACAATCTGTGGGGAATTTATCCACTTAATGGGAGAAAGAACAAAGGAAGCGATTATCAGTGAGATAAAAGAGGCCAAATACTTTTCTGTTATCGTTGACTCCACTCCCGATCTTGCACATGTGGACCAACTCACTTTTATTTTCAGATTTGTTGAAGCTGGGGGAGACGTTGTTGAGCGGTTTCTGGGTTTTGAGCCTATTGAGAGTTGTTGCGATGATGGAGAACCTGGGCCTAGACATAAGTAACTGTCGTGGCCAGTCTTACGACAATGCAAGTAATATGTCAGGAAAGTACAATGGAGTTCAAGCTCATCTGAAACGCATAAACCCATTGATTTGTTATGTCCCCTGTGCTGCGCATTCATTGAATTTAGTTGGTGTCAATGCTGTTGACAGTAGCCCAGAAGCTGGGCGTTTTGTTTGACTTCCTGCAATCTTTGTACACATTTTGTGCCTCTTCAACACACAGGTGGGGAAAGGTTTTCAGAAATACAAATGTGAAACTCACACTGAAGTCCTTGTCAGGCACTCGCTGGAGTGCAAGAGCTGAATCAACAAATGCTCTGTGGAAATATTATGCACAACTGAGAGATTCACTGAACAATATTTCCAAAGATCCACAGGAGAAACGTGACACTAGAAGTGAGGCCTCTGCACTTTGTGGCAAGCTGGACACCCTAGAGATAGCTGTCATGGCATACTTTTGGGATACAATACTGCAGCGGTTCCAAGCCACAAGCCTGCAGTTACAGAAGCCTAACATCAACATAAATATGGCAACACAGCTTCTCAGTTCTCTTTGTGATTTTGTGGCAGAACAGAGAGACAATTTTGCCCATTTTGAAAGATCAGCCTTAAGTGTTACTGATTCAGTCTCCCAAGACTACAGACATGATCTCCAGCGCACAAAGAAGCGCAAACATATTGGCTGATGAAAGTGCAGAGCCAGATGTTAAATTAGGTGGAAAAGAAAAGTTTCGAATTGAAACGTTCAATGTTCTAATTGACAAGCTTGTGTCCTGTCTTGACCATCGGTTAACTGCATACACACACTTGACCAATCTTTTTCATGTTCTTTTCATGTCAATCAGTGAGCTCACTTCAAGGGCCGAAACACTTGCTGCTGCATATCCCACTGATCTAACCATGAGCCTGGCAGATGAACTTGTTCAATTCAAATCATTCATTCTAAAAGAACAAAGATGCCCAAATACAATGCTAAAGACCGTGGTAAATTTGGATTTGCAGTCCACTTTTCCAAGT
>NC_085867.1:6694621-6697121 GCF_034702125.1 Engraulis encrasicolus | reverse complement strand
ACGCACACGAACACACAGACACACACGAACACACAGACACACCTACACACACATACAGCAGAGCTGAGCAGAGTTGAGTTGACTTGAGATGCCAATGCCCATAGGCTCCAAACTCACTTTGGCAGCATTAGTTCTTGCCCTCCTGCCCTTAGTGCCCCTCCGTACACATTCCAACACCCCCCTCTCATCTCCGAGAGCCATTGCCTCTGCATTTAGTTATAACACACACACACACACACACACACACACACACACACACACACACACACACACACACACACACACACACACACACACACACACACACACACACACGAATGAACGCACACACACTCACAAATATACACACACAAACATGCATTTGCACACACGCACGCACGCACGCACGCACGCACGCACAGCCCCACACACACACACACAGCCACACACAGCCACACACAGTCACACACACACAGCCACACAGCCTAGAGGAGCATTGCTTTTGGCCTGGGTAAATAACTCCAGGCTCAGTGTAAGGGAGGCAGGGAGAGACATGTCAGACATGTAAGCTGAGCTCAGGGCGGTTTCATTACAGCACATAATACACCAGTGGTTCCCAAACTGGGGGTCGGGACCCTTAGGGGGGTCACAGAGGTACTGAAGGGGGGTCGCGGTCAAAAGGGACTTGTATTCACTTGTATGGTTAATAGATGTATTTGCTGTCTTGTGGATTACTAGCAATATTAGCGGATGAGAAATATAGCAATATTATTTAATGGACAAAAAAAGGCCTCAGCAGTCCATTAATATTGCTAGCATTTTGTCCGCTAACATCGCTAGAAATATGTTACGGTAAGTTTACGGTGGGTGAATCGGTCGCAAAAATATTCTCAAGTCCAAAAGGGGGTCCATGCTGAAAAAGTTTGGGAACCACTGATATACTCTATATCGGGGCTTGCAGAACACCATTGAACAGTCCTCTGCACTTTTTTGGGGGTGTCCTCATTGGAGCCACCCAGGCTCACACACACACCCCTATCCCACACCCCACCCCGTGCCATGCACACACACATATATACACACACACACACACACACACACACACACACACACACACACACACACACACACACACACACACACACACACAAACACAAACACAAACACACGCACGCACACACACACACACGGCCCATCCCACACCCCATCCCATCCCAGCCCAGCCAATCCAAGCCCCTTCATGCTAAATATCTGCCTGCCTGCATGGAAAATCGAACTCCCGGAGGAAATGATAAGAGCACAGACATGCTGAGTGCTCTTCAGCTATTTTCAGAGTACAGTTCGGAGAGTGGGAGAGTTTTGCAGAGTTTGCCTGCTCAAAACTCTTGGAATGTTATAAGGAGTGAACACACCAGAGGTAGAGCATTAGACTAGAGGTGACACGGCAATCAGTGTTGCCAGATTGGGCTGTTTCCCTGCTAATTGGGCTACTTAGGATGGCCGTGTGCGGGTAAAAATAGCATTTAGCACAAAAACCCACCCAATTTTTGCCATAGAAATCAATAGAATTGGGCGGGATTTTGTGCTTCTAGGCGGGTTTTGAGCATTTTTTAGGCTGGAAATCATCAGCCTCATCTGGCAACCCTGACGGCAATTTGCAACAGCACTGGGAAATGGCACATGGTGCCTCCCATCTTGTGTATATAGTGTAGGCCCCCTCAGTCAAAGCAAATCAATGAAGAACACGCCGACCTCTGTCATCCAGGGCCAGGCTCTAATAATGTAGACTGGCATCATGAAAAGGCGTGTTATTTTCACACTAGTGCATTCCACGTGTGCAGCACATTTTCTTGTTAAGTTGTGGCGGATTTCTGTTGCTAAATGCTAAGCTGTGTCCTGACCAAAGCCATTCAATTTTTTCATGGTATTTTTGTTGGTCCTGCACCCTATTTTTTGAGACGGATGTGCGTGTTTTCTCTTTAACTACTGACCAAAGCCATTCCCAACCCTAACCCTAACCTTTGGGAAAATCAAAGTTTCTGCCAACAACAGTGAAACAAGCAAGTAAAATGGCAAAATTGTGCCCAGACCAAAACCACCCCTAACCCTAACCTGTCATAGGGCATGGAAGAGCATGAGGAAATATGCAAAAGCGTGGAGCACACACGCGATACACGACTCAAACACACGCGATAGACGTTGTACTTATACGAATTGTGATGATGCCATGTTGACTCATTGTGGATACACTCAGCAGACCGGTAAATTAAGTTTCTCTCACTGTGTTCGGATGAGTTAGAGACTTGCCCGTCTGAGGGAACAACATGGCGTTGTAAAAGTTTTTTGTCATGTTTTTTTTTTTTTAAATCCGAAAGTTCATATCAGAGGTAAGATCAGGCGATGTTGAAAATATTTGGTATGGGAGAAAAGAAGCGCACAAAAAAAGTGAAAGACCAAAATAAAATAAAACCTAGCTTTTCACCGAAAATAATGATAAAAAATGAACCAAAATGAAACTGTG
>NC_085867.1:6672121-6687121 GCF_034702125.1 Engraulis encrasicolus | reverse complement strand
GTCATAAAGTCGAAACAAGATGCCATATTGAATAAATGAATGTGATGTTGAAGAGAGAGAACCATGGGGGCAGCCCCCAATGCACCCGAAAGGATTTCCCTTGTAGCATTTGTGAGTTTAGTGTAACTTAGCCTTGCCTGACCTGTCCTGTCCTGTGTACCGCTAGTGCCTGTATGTGCTTGCTCAGTACACTTTGATCTCCGACCTGTCTTGCTGACTTCCCCTATACAAGCTTCCCTGCATCAAATCCCAAGCCGTGGCTCCTGCCCTGATTATCCATGTTATTGGGTCTGGATGATCTCACCTATAAGCCAGAGCAGACAGACCTTCTCCCTTACATGCCACGTTATGTGATGTGAGTGGCTCTTGCTCTGCTTGGACTGCTTTGGCTCCCAGGTCAGGGAGGTCTTAGCCCAGAAAAAAAGGAGATAAATAGGCGTTAGAGTTTAGTGGTGTTTGGCCGGCCGCATCCCGAGTGAAAGGATTGATCCCTGCTGACCTTCCGCAGCTGGGGATGTCCGACTCCGTAATATCCTCGCTGCTCATGCAGGGTCGGATTAACGCGCAGGCTAGATATGGCTGCAGCCTAGGGGCCCCTCACCTACCGTGGGGCACCCAATTGGCCAAAGGGGTGAACATTTCAATCATTTTGTGATTCTGACTAGAATACAGTGTTGAGAAATTCATCTTCCATACCACATAGAATTTTAAATCATGTCGTCCTTAATTCCTATCTTGGAATTAGGACACCCTCTGTGCAACATTGTCATGTGCCAATGTGCCATTCTGGGGGGCTTATGGCAAGCTGCAGCCTAGGCCCCCCCGGCCACGTTAATCCGGCCCTGTGCTGATGGTGTTTGTCCTTCTGGATTCGTGGCTTTAAGGTGATTTTTTTAAAGCCCACTGGCTCATGACACATACAGTCAGATCATGTTCATTTGCAAATTTAAATGTATTATCCACTACTGCCCTTTGAGATTACCATGTGTCTCTCTGTCTGATGTCTTTATCCCTTGTAAACCAAAACAGATAGCTGAGTGACATACTTTTTCCCCTGTTGTTTTTGTGTTTGTTTAAAATGTGAATGCTCCTGTCAAGGGCAGGATGACTTCAAGGGCAAAAAACAACAGCAAAAAACCCTCTACACCCCATGTAGTGTAACAAGCTAGACAGAACTTGATCTGCTTTCCTAATGAGGGCCAGTGGTCTACACTTAGTAAACCAGGACACTGGTGTGTGTGTGTGTGCGTGCGTGTGTGTGTGTGTGTGTGTGTGTGTGTGTGTGTGTGTGTGTGTGTGTGTGTGTGTGTGTGTGTGTGTGTGTGTGTGTGTGTGTGTGTGTGTGTGTGTGTGTGTGTGTGTGTGTCTGTGTGTGTCTGTGTGTGTCTGTGTGTGTCTGTGCGTGTGTTTTTTTTTAAACGCACCAGCAATGCACGGGGGAGCAATTTGCCCATCGTTTAAGTTTGTCATCTCATGGTAATGGGAATGCAGCTTTTGCAGAGACCTGATTTTCTAAAATCATCCCGTAAATCATTCCCGTTTCGCCCCCTGGGGGATAGTTGCTCTCATTAACATGAGCAAGGCACCAGCGTTTCAGGGTTTGGTAAAGATACCAGGTCACATTAAACATCACTCGCAAATGCTTAAAAAAATAAATAAAGGAGGGTGTCCAAGATACTCTTCTTATCCAAAACTTATAAAAAGCCTTTATGTAAACATTTCTATTTTAAGTTAAAAAAGACTCTTTATACTCTATTTGTTTGGATAATAAGAGTACCTTGGACTCCCCTCTTTTTGATGACACTGTGTTCCCCACGCCAAAGAGAACCTTAAACATATTTTTCCACTATTCCTGAGCATGTTTTTCCTCACTTCGTGCTTTAAAAAAAAGTTTGACTATGCAGCCAGCAGTGTTTCCGTTACTGTTATGCGTATCTGATTGACCACTGGAGGACCATTTATGGCAGATTTTTGTCGTTTGCTATACAGTAGGCCTACCTAGTAAAGATATCAGGTCACATTAAGAAACACTTGCAGATGATTTTTTTTTAAAAGTTTGGTTTTGCCAGCAACACGGTTTCCTGTTATGCGTATCTGATTGACCACTGGAGGACCATTTATGGCAGATTTTTGTCGTTTGCTATACGTAGTAAAGATATCAGGTCACATTAAAAATCACTTGCATATATATATATATATCTGTTTTTAAAGTTCGGTTGTGTCAGCAGCTTCCCTGTTCTGCGTATCTGATTGACCACTGAGCGACCTGTGCAATTGACCATGTGAGTGGCTCGCTTGCGCCGTCAGACTCCTGAACTAAATTACTTCTGTTCCCGTCATTCTTTCAGGTCGAATTGCCATTTTAATTGCAGTGGGCTAAACACTGATTACTGCCCATACGCGAGCAGGCAATAAAGCTGTAAGAACCACAGACGGTGATAAAATACGGAGCACAGTGTTGAAAATGTGGCCGTTTGTGAGTGTATATCTACAGGTAATGGCACAAATCTGCACAGTGAGATCTTGACACAGGTGGGGGAAATTAAATATATTCTCACACTACTAGTAAATGAAACTTGGTTACACTTCACATGTTTGTCCCTTATGGCATAAGCCATGTGTTAAACACAGTCACATTAGCTAGGCATGTATTCACAAGTTCCTTGCCTGTTTCTGTTAAGGCCTTTGCTATTTATATAACTGTAATAAGGATGCCCTTGTTTTGCTTGACTCATTTCTACATTTTAACTTAGTCACTTATACAGACAGTAATTAGGCATGTTAGTGGCTAACTTTCCAAAGTGTAACCGAAAATGATTAAATTATTCAAGCATGTGCAAGACCATTTTATAGTAGCGGTAGAACACTAATCTAGTCCTCTGGTTGTGTTAGACACATGGTTACGTTCATGGTGTTAACGGTCAAAATTGACCGCCTACACAAAAAAGGTAATAATACATTGATTAAAAATCTGATTTGCATATTTCTTTCTTATCTTGCACCAATTCGTTTTATTAACCCTCTGGAGTCTAGGGCCTCTCAGAGGCTGTCAGGCCGTTTGGAACACCTTTACTTTTTTCAAGTATTTCAACTAACTGTAAACATCTATACTAATGTGGCACATATGGTTGTATTCTGAAAAGCCTAACAAAAAAGAATATGAGTGTAAAGTGAATGTAATATAACTGTATATAACTTTGGGAGATGTAAATTAATGGTCCGGTCATTTTTGACCGAAACACCATGAATGTAACAAGTTGGTGTATCTTCCACAATTCTTTAGGAATTTCATTATATTTCATTTTGACCATTTGAATAGGTTAGCTGGAGGATATCATGAAGTGTCATTTGTGTATGATGAAAAATAGAGAAGTTATTTAAGAATGAAGTTTCAAAACGGTCATTTTTGACCGTGACACAACCAGAGGGCTAGTATGTACATCCCTTAGTCATTCATAATAAAGTGAAAAGGTGAAAGCTCAATTGGGAAACTCCTACTCCCATTGTCATTGTGACAGAGCACTCCACAGCACATGTGTTCACTGCACACTGCACAAAATGAAATTACATTTACATGTATGCCTCACCCGTGCAAGGGGGAAGCCTCCAATGGCGCCCCAAGGGAGCAGTGCGGCAGGACGGTACCATGCTCAGGGTACCTCAGTTAAGGAGGAGTATGGGGGAGAGCACTGGTTAATAACTTCCCCCACCAACCTGGCGGGCGGGGAGTCGAACCGGCAACCTTCTGACGCCCTAACCACTTACCCATGACTGCCCTACATATGAAGCAAAGGACATTGCATTTTTAATTTAAAAGTATGAGAAACTTGGCGTTCAATGTCAATCTGTTACCTGGGCGTATTATTAGCTATAATTGCAACATCTGTTACCCAGAATTCTGCGTTTTCTCTGCGAAGTGAAGTCAAAGGGCTTTTTGCCTGGAGCAGACTGTAGGCTCCCCAATGCCGGTCGGCAGGGCCATGATTCATTTCACAACTTAATCAAAAGTCATCCATAAAAAAAACAAAGACTCATCTGTTTGTTATTTCTTTTTTCACCCTCATACACCATACACGTCCCTCCACCTTTCATACTCTGGCATTTCATTACCTTGCCTTGCCACGTTACGTTATATTCCATTCCGGTGATGGCATGTTTCGTATTTACACAAGCAGATGCTGCCATACCCCTCCAGCCCTACACACACACACACACAAGTACACACACACACACACACAAACACACACACACACACACACACACACACACACACACACACACACACACAAACACACACACACACAAACACGCGCGCTCGCACACACCCTACACACACGCGCGTCCGTGTGCACACCTTACACACACACACACACACACACACACACACACACACACACACACACACACACACACACACACACACACACACACACACACACACACACACACACACACACACACACACACACACACACACACACACACACACGCACACACACGCACACACACACACATACTCTCACACACACACCCTCCGAACAACCCTCCAGCCCCATCCTTCAATCACCATCTGGTTTCCAGGGAGACCAGAGAGTGTGTTAATCTTCTGAATATGTTCTTTTTTTCTCTTTTTTTTGCTGGCTTTAATTGCAAATGTTGGGCCACATTCCATTATAGTCATGAATGTCTCCCTCCCTCCACAATAAGGCAGCGACTCTGGAAGCATCTGCCTCCAGGGAAGCCGACAGGGGGTGGGACAAAGGGGTCTGTTGTCCCGGGCCCAGGTAGAAGGAGGGCCCAGAATTGGATCCTAGTTACATTGTATGTTTTGGGTTTTGGGCCCTTTCAGATGTCTTTGTCCCGGGCCCAGCCAAAGCTGTCAGCAGCCCTGTCTGCCTCATCTCTGGGTGTTTATTCATGTGCCCAGAGCTGAGATTACCCCCCCCCCCCCTCCCCACACACACACACACACAAACACACACACACACACACACACACACACACACACACACACACACACACACACACACACACACACACACACACACACACACACACACACACACACACACACACACACGCACACACCCATCCCCTCACCCCCCATTGTGAGATTTCCCTTCCAGTTCAATATTGCACCACAACACATATAAAACCCATCCTATTGTGTTTGGGTTAGATTTAAAGCAGTTTGACTCAAAATGTTTCATAAACATTATTCTGTTTTCTTATTGGAAGGCGGTTTCACCACAGCCGTATGAGCCCCAAACCCAATAGCCCGTGCCATATTAAGTCGTCGGAGCTGGAGCTGGGTGGGGAGTATCTTTCTCAGGTTCCCATAATGTGCTACATGCTTGGGGAACTTCATTCATTTTATCTTAGCCCATTTGTGCGTCTTCATTTCAATGATTGCAGGGTGAGTCAACTCAAGACTGCTGAGATTGGCAGTAAGTCAATAAGAGCCGAGCTCAGTAGAGAGAGCATTATGCAGAAGAAAGAGATAGTTGAACCATGTGCATTGTGTGCATTGTTTGTATATATAGTATTCTCACGCGCGGAAATAGGAACAGTGCGGTGATGTCGTTTCAAGCCATTTCAAAGCAACATATTTCATTTTATTTTGCCATCATTTGTGATTTTTTTTAAATTAGCAGCTACCTTTAGTATCATCTTCGATGGTCATGTACTGTATTTTTCTCTGTAGAATAGAATGGAAAAGAATACAGTAAAATACAAAATAATTCAAAACAAAACAATAATCAATCTTTTTTTAAATGCACACCAGTTGATATGTTATTCCATGTGCATGTAATGGAGTTGGACTAAATGTACTGAAAATGGAAAAAAAATATGTCTTCCATAGTATAGCATGGAAAGTGGTGATTTTTAAAAAAAAACTAAAGCAGGGCAGTTTCAACTTGGTTTTGATAATGTCACGGAATATGGGCAATGGTCACAACAAGATCTTTTCACTTCTTTATTTAATTTACTTTTCTATTTAAACACCAGAAAGCGTATTTGAATTTTACTGTTTTCTACTCAAACATCCATGAGTTTGTCTTTTCTCTCAGTCTCTGCCTGTCAAAGATAATATTATTTAGTCTCGTCTGACATAGTTTCCTTTCAACTGTTCTTCCGTGGACCTTAAGCCTATTTTTGTCTCTGTATTCATGTCTGTGTGATCCGAGACCTTGAATGGTGCAGCTAGCGTTTGTTTTGTTTGTTTATTTATGGAGCTGTGTAACAGTTAAGGTGCACTTCAAATGCTTCTGGTTGCTGTTCTGTCTGTCACTGCGTTTGTCATGTTTTGTCTGCTGTAATTTCACTGATTTAAGTTGACAGGGGAATGTCAGTGTGTGCCTTTTCAGAGAAATGTGGGGTGGCCACAAAAATCTCTCTCTCTCTCTCTCTCTCTCTCTCTCTCTCTCTCTCTCTCTCTCTCTCTCTCTCTCTCTCTCTCTCAAACACATGTGTATTTGGGGGCTTTGGTTAGGGGGGAGGCTGTCATTGTTTGTTGTATAGAATATCTTCAAGTGCCAGTTTCTTAGATCTCAGACAGACACATCTGGGATTTTTAAAAAAATCTTATCTACATGACATTTTTTTGTAAACTAGTGTTTTCCTCTTCCTATTTTTGTAAACCAGTGTTTTCCTTTGTTGTTTTTTTCCCCCTCAGTCATTTCCAGCATTCTCAGTACTAAATATGTTTACAGACGAAGGTGATATGTATTTGTGTATTTTCTTCTAGGGCAGGGATATGCCTTTTGTTTACACAGGACTTCCAAATCGAGGGGTCTTCCAATTTGATATACAGTAGTCTAAAGTTTCAAGCATAAGGGGAACATTATGAATGGTTGATTTGAACCAACACAGCTGTAACCACCATTGTTTCAGGTGTATTTGAATGGTCTCGTTTGTTGCTGATATTCAGAGCAAAAACCTGAAGTTGCTCAAGGTCTAGATTTTCACAAGCCTTCACCAATGCCATGGTGCGAAAACACATGTTATCTTTTTCAATAAATATATAAATAAATCCATATATCTGTTTTCAGTGCGACTCTAGACCCTTAGATGTTATTTGAAGTTAGGGTTGTTAGAATAGTGTTATCGCCCAGGGGGTTTGCGGCACCTATGTGTGGTGCTACTCTTGTCAGTGAGCATGGTGTCTTCAGTATCTTCAGTTAAGCTTGCCTGTAGGTGAAAATACATGTATGATTATGAGAAAGAACCCCCTCTCAGGGGAATCCCATATGCGTATGTGTGTATGTATTTTTTGATTGACAGCTCCCTCACTCTACCTCCTCTCATCTTTTTCTCTTTATCTCAATCTCCCTCCCCCCTTTTCTTCCTCCTCTCCCCCCTCTCTCTCTCTAATATCTCTCCATCCATCTCACTCTCACAGCTCATTGCTCTGGTGGATCCCTGGCTGCGCTCGTCTGTCCTTTCTCCATGCTCTGTCCATTCTCCATGCTTTGTGAGGTTGATAATAACACCGTGACTCCACTCCACACTATATGCATGCCGATCTCCCCAGCCATACCACTGCTATATCCCCCAGGGGCCCTAGCAAAGCAGCATCTCCCCAGCCATACCACTGCTATATCCCCCAGGGGCCCTAGCAAAGCAGCATATTATGGGTCCTGTGTACAATCAGTTCTAATGTACCCCTGTATGTGATATTGAGATAAAAGAACCTCATTCAGTACATAGAGCCCTGCTGACTCAGTCCCACTTGCCACTCACCACTTATTTTATTATTATTATTATTATTATTATTATTATTATTATTATTATTATTATTATTATTATTATTATTATTATTATTATTGTTATTGTTATTATTATTATTATTATTATTATTATTATTATTATTATTATTATTATTATTATTATTATTATTTAAGATCATTTTGGGGCTTTTATGCATTTATTGTGACAGGACAGTTACAGAGGGAGAGGAAATGAGGGGGAGAGA
The DNA here is from genome assembly GCF_034702125.1 of Engraulis encrasicolus. NCBI lineage: Eukaryota > Metazoa > Chordata > Actinopteri > Clupeiformes > Engraulidae > Engraulis > Engraulis encrasicolus. Next base: position 6,679,146 of record NC_085867.1, on the reverse strand, counting down.
GAGAGAAACGGGTAAGGCTCGGCAAATGACCAGGGCCGGAACCGAACACGGGTCGCCGGCGCAGCAGCGCCCCACCGTTAGACCACGGCAGGGCCCACTCACCACTTATTTTGACACCCCTGGCCTGATACCTTCCCCCGGCATCCACATCTAACACTTTGCCCTTTACCCCTCCCCCCACGTCCAATTCCACCCCACATACTCAGGCTTTTATTCGAGATTAATGTCCCATTCTCCTTTTCTGTACTGGTCTCTTTTAAAGGACAGGTCCCTGTACTCACACACAAGTTAATTTTTCAGAAAGGCTGAAAGAACTAAGTGGTTTTCATTGCCATGGCTTCGAAGAACTGCGGTTAAACCAGCTGGCCGCTTTTAGCTGACTCGTTCCATTGATTTATGTGAGCAATCAGTCTTCTTTGGCAAACGTCACCCAAACACTTAATAGAAGCCAACGACAGGTGAACGAACGTCTTGAGTTATACAATTATGGCAGAGTAATGGAGGAGGAAGTCCCCTCTCTGTTACTTAAAGCAAAGGAGGAAGTCCCCTCTCTGTTACTTAAAGCAAAGGAGGAGGAAGTCCCCTCTCCGTGTTACTTAAATCAAAGTCCCCTCTATGTGTTACTTAAAGCAGGGATTCTTAACCTTTTTAACATTGAGGCCCATTCTTTTCAGTGCAGAGTGGCCCGGGGCCCATGTAATATTGCCCATACCCACATATCATATTATATAATTATTTTTTTTTATAATTAAATCCTGATTTGAAAAAAGCAGGCTATTAATGTATTAATAGAGCTCACTCTTCTATATTCAATGATAAACCCAATCCACTCACAGGGCATCAGGCCAGAGCCATTCATGCATTTGACTGCTTCTCTGACATTCGTGACAGCTCTGTTTGCGATTTGAGATGAATCTGCTGATTCAAGACAGTTTTACTTAGTGATGTGCAGATGCGACGGCAGAAGAACAGAAATCCCTCAGCCTTATGCAGGGTGTCAAAAATGGAAAGCTTTGTAGCCTCCTAATATAGTGCAAAATTCTTTAAATAAATGTATTTTGAGGTACACAATGATAACGGGTTTGCTTAGTCAGTAAACAGAATCGTTTTGAGTAACGTTTCAATCGCTTATTTTGTAACTGAACGTGAGGAGAGAAGATGCCGGGAAATTACACTTCACACCGGTTGTTAATTTCTCCTTCTCCATTTGTGTACTGTTGAGTGTATTGCTGTAGTCTTATAGTCTTCCACTATAAAAAACAGTGGTGCGTGGTCATTTAAGCGGCAGAACTGCGCTATAATAAAAAGACGCACGCTGTCTTCAGCATCTTGCACGGCCCACGTGGCCCTCTGGTGCGAGATTAAAACTTTTCTGCGGCCCTCAAGTTTCTGCGCACGGCCCAGCTTTGGGCCGCGGCCCTATGGTTAAGAATCGCTGACTTCAAGCAAAGGAGGAGGAGGTCCCCTCTCTGTTACTTAAAGGAATAGGTCGGTATTTTGCATTTGGGACCTTAATTATGGTGTATCATACACTGAGCTACCCACCTGTGTCACTTTTGTTTGATTTGAAGCCTTCCGTGAGATTTTGGGTTTGCGCGATATCCACAAACCACCATAGGCCTACAACGGGAGTCAGCGGGGCACAGACTTTAAATTCGTCGGATACGCATGAACAGTATTTTCTTATTTTGTTTTGGATGATACAATTACGTTGCCACCTCATTTCAATCTTAAAATCTCGAGCGTTCAGTGAACGAATTAAACATTTGTAGGCTATTGACTGAGGTGTGCTACGTCATCTTTCTGCGACGCTCATTCTGACAGCCAGCCAGCTCTGCTACGGCAGTCGGCAACATGATAAAGTATCAAGAAGCAAACGTTGAAGCAGAAGAGGAAGTCCCCTCTCTGTTACTTAAGGCCACATTCCACCATTTCTGGAATTTCACACCATCCTTTGAAATACTGTAAGTGATTGAGTTTTAACCTTTCCCTGTTGTTTGCAGCACTTCTCTGAGTCTGGTGATATGAGTTACAATTGAACATGTAGTCCAGGGGTGGAGAACCTATGTCTTAAGGGCCCGTTTCTGGAATTTCACCCCATCCTTCGAAATAAATAGGCCTAATTGAATTCAAACCTATGCCTCGAGGGTCATTTATGACCATTGAGGCGATCTTATCTGGATCCTGACATCAGTTTCACATGAAATGTGATACATTTTGTAAAGAAATGTTAGAAATTACTATTCAAATTAGTTATATTTACAGGGGACCGTGAAGGTGGGGCATGTTGTAAAGATGTCTTCATTACAGGCTTAAAGTGCAGGGGGAAATCCTGCTTTGTGTTCATACTGTAGTATGGCCCTTTGAGGACTTCATAACGTTTGAAGTGGCCCCTCGAATAAAAAAGGTTTCCCATCCCTGATGTATAGGCCTATCATCAGCTGCTAACTGGTCTCAACTGTTTCAAGGATAAGTTCATCTTTGGAGGTAGAAGTTGTGCGGGTAAAACTCAATTATTTAACTTGAGGGGAGGTGTAAAATAAGCGTACTTCCGAAAACCTTGGAATGCAGCTTTAACATAATATTGATATGCTTTCATTCTGTTTGAAGGAGAGGTGAACTGTTAGTGGCAGGCAGCCACTTTTTTTGTGTGTTTTTTTCTTAGTTTCTCTTTTTTTTCTTTTTTTTTACATTTCTACTGTAAAGTTTTCTTCCCCTCTCTCACCTCCTCTCTTAAAAGCCAGCCATTGCCATTTTTTTGTGTGTGTTTTTTTCTTAGTTTCTCTTTTTTTTCTTTTTTTTTTTACATTTCTACTGTAAAGTTTTCTTCCCCTCTCTCACCTCCTCTCTTAAAAGCCAGCCATTGTTTTCTTCTATGACTTTTATGTCTTTTGTCTTTTTTGCCTTCTTTAGTGGGTAGCGCTGTCTGCCAAGTGCTCAACATGCCTTTGAATCCAGATCAGATGCTGCTGCGGGCAAAATGGAGCCTATCACACTCATACGCACTCATGGAGTAAGCAACATAGCTCAAGCAAAGTCACAGAGAAAAAGGAACAGAGAGAGAGAGAGAGAGAGAGAGAGAGAGAGAGAGAGAGAGAGAGAGAGAGAGAGAGAGAGAGAGAGAGAGAGAGAGAGAGAGAGAGAAAGGAAGAGAGAGGGCGGTGAAGATGGAGAACAGGGAGAAAGATAGGGGAGAGAGGCTGAGAGATGAGAGAAAAGAGAGATAAAGAAGAAGAAGAAGAGAGAGAGAAATAGAGAGAGGTAGCGAGGGATAGAGAGAGACAGAGAGAGAGAGAGAGAGAGAGAGAGCGAGAGCGATGGATAGAGAGAGATTAGATCAGAGAGAGGACAGATGATGTGCCTGCCCATGCAATATGTAGGGCCTGTGTGGCTCTCAGGGCGAGTCAGTAATGAAAGAGTTTGGCCTTGATGGATGGACGAAAAACACTCGCATCTCTTCTCCTCTCTCCTCTCCTCTCCTCTCCTCTCCTCTCCTCTCCTCTCCCCTCCTCTCCTCTCCCCTCCTCTCCTCTCCTCCTCCATCTTCTCATCTCCTCTCCTCTCCTCCCTTCTCCTCTCTCCTCTCCTCTCCTCTCCTCTCCTCTCCTCTCCTCTCCTCTCCTCTCCCCTCCTCTCCTCTCCTCTCCTCTCCTCTCCTCTCGCCTCCCGATATCTCCCCTTTGAGACGTCTCTCCAGTTTCATCTCTGCTCTCGCTTCATGCCAGTTCACTGAAGACCTTGCGCTCCCTTGCTCTCGCACCCTCCTCCGTCCCTCTCTCCCTCCCTCCCTACATCCTTCCATCCATCCTTCCCTCCTCTAGCCGTCCTTCTTCCCTCCCTTTCCACATTTCTCCATTTCTCGCTTGTAGGCACTTGACACACATGGCTCTCTAGTGGCCGTGTGCCAGTTAAAGTCTTGGTCTGAATTTGGGGATTGTTTACAGTGCAGCGTCTGGCACGTGGGATCCCAGCGAGAGGCACACACATTACACCACGTCGCACACATGCACGAACGCATGCACACATTGCAGACCCAGGCACGCACACACATACACACACACACACACACACGGCCTGAGTATATCAGCTGGTGATTCGAATCTGGTTCCAATTTTGTTTTTCATTCATTCATTCATTCATTCATTCATTCATTCATTCATTCATTCATTCTTTTCTGCGCGTTTGAGAAGATTCAAATCTACTGTATATGGTTAGTCAGGTTGCTCTTTTGAACGATGCATTGGAGCACGTATCTCTCAATATGCTTGACTTATGTGGCATCGGCCTATTCTACAGTCATTTTTCGTAAGTGGCTTTGGACAATGCCCACTAAGTGTTATCTAATGAGAACAGCAACTTGATGGATTGAGCTTCAACCAGTAGCATACAGTTCTGAGGCATTTCATGGATGCTGGTTACGCTCGTTTAATGTCTCGATAGCCAGGCTCTCCTGATATCTTCTTGATGCATCGTTGCCCATCACCTCTCATCTCAGTACAGAAAGCGGGTGTAAGAAATGTCTTCGAGCATAAAAGCCATAGTTTTTCAGTTGGTTTCGTACGGTATAAAAAACTAGCCTACATTTCAAGTGAGAAAAAGAGTTCAGGAGTTGAAATACTAGTATCACACTGTGAAGTATCACTTTGATCCCCTTGCCAGCCCTCCCATGGCTTTTTCTAGTCGCAGTGTGACTTTTTCTAGTGTCCACATGCACTGGAGGTTGCATGTATGTTGCATTAGTTGCGTTTCATGTGGCATACTGTATATATTCCAATATTATTTTGTCCACTTTTATCATAATTATCCATCCAATATGCCCTGTTAACACCTTACAGCAGAGCCTATGTCATAGACATACTGTCACCAACATTGTCTATGTCTTAATCTGTTACTTAAAGCTCTCGGCACTGGCATAGAAATGTTGTTATGATGTATTTGAGCAATTTCAGCAAAATAGTGAATAGGCCCCCCGTCGACCCCATCTGCAGTAAAATGCAACTAGCCTTATACTGTGTGTGTGTGTGTGTGTGTGTGTGTGTGTGTGTGTGTGTGTGTGTGTGTGTGTGTGTGTGCGTGTGCGTGTGTGCGTGTGTGTGTTTTCATGTGCGTGTTTGTGTGCACGCGTGTGTGTCTATATACATACTCTGCGGTGTTTATCTCCTTTCTCCTGGTGAGCACCATGCGGGTAAATAGCTGTGCTCAGGTTTTGGTCTCGGTAGGCTCCTCAGCAGACCCAGAGAGTCTCCCCCACTGGCCCATCTGTGTTAGTTCTGGCCAGGCTGCAACCAGCTGGCTGCACGGCGCGGCTGGCCTGGGCCGTCTGCCTTCCTCACACTGTGTATTAGGCAGAGAGAAACATACTGGAATATGCTCCTCTCCCCTCCTCTCCCCTCCCCTCCTCTCCTCTCCTCTCCTCTCCTCTCCTCTCCTCTCCTCTCCTCTCCTCTCTTCTCTTCTCTTCTCTTCTCGTCTCCTCTCCTCTCCTCTTTTTTCCTCTCCTCTCCTCTCCTCTCCTCTCCTCTCCTCTCCCTCTCATCTCCTCTCCTCTCCTCTCCTCCTTTTTCCTCTCCTCTCCTCTCCTCTCCTCCTTTTCCCTCTCCTCTCCACTCCCCTCCTCTCCACTCCTTTCCTTTTCCTTTCTTTCCTTCCCTCTTCTCCCTCTTCTCCCATCCTGTCCTCTCCTCTCCTCTCCTCTCCTCTCCTCTGCTCTCCTCTCCTTTCCTCTCCTCTCCTCTCCTCTCCTCTCCTCCTTTCCTTTCCTTTCCTTTCCTTTCCTCCCTCTCTCTCTCTGCTGGATGTAGTAGGATTGCAGAATCAGAGTGGAGCTTGTTTTTCTTTTTCTTTTTGGTTTCTTTCTGTGTTCCTCTTTCTTCCGTTCCTTTCATTTCCTTTCCTTTCCTTTCCTTTCCTTTCCTTTCCTTTCCTTTCCTTTCCTTTCCTTTCCTTTCCTTTCCTTTCCTCTCCTTTCCTTTCCTTTCCTTTCCTTTCCTTTCCTTTCCTTTCCTTTCCTTTCCTTTCCTTTCCTTTCCTTTCCTTGCTGCTTATCACTGTGGAGCAGGACCTAATTGCATTGTATGTATTGGGTTTGGGGCCCTTTTTTGTGTCTGTCCCAGGCCCAGCCAAAGCTGTCAGCGGCCTTGGCTCTCTCTACTACTAACACTAAACCAAGGCACACACAAAACACTTCACAGCAGCTTTATTTAAAGGGACTATGCACACTTTTATATTGTCATTCGGCTCCTATAAATACTCCCATGTGGTCAAACAAAATGATGAGCCATTCTTGAAATGATGTCTTAAGTGACTTCTGAAATAACAGGTCAGATCCCCCATTGTACTTGGTACTGATTGCATGCCAATATAATCATGCACATTCTTTTAGAACCATTATTCAGTTCCTGTACTAACTTGTTGGAAAAGAGTAGTTGCCTATGTCGAGTAATATGGCCCCTATTAGGCAAATACACCGCCCGCGACGAGATTCAAGCGTCACTTCTGTGCTGCAAGAGCGATACGAGAGATTGAAGTGACTGGAGTACGTCAGTTGAAAGCAGAATGCAAGCATTCCAACAACCTCATTAACTACGGCTGCTGTCGTTGAACCGCGTCATAGCTAACTTGCATAATATTCCCAGGAGTTCAACTGCAAACTGTGGCTCGCGTCATGCGAATCGCCTCTAGTCGCCCCAATCGCTTTTGTCTTGCGACTCAATACAAAGTCAATTACTTCCGTTGCTCGCCTCCCTCAGGTCGTGGCCGGTGAATGCGTAAGCGTAGAGTTCAGCGCTCAGAGCTATTCATATGCCCCCCTTTTGTGACCCATTAAAAGAGAGAAGAGAGAGACAGAGACAGAGACAGAGAATGAAATCAATGAAAGAAACTGCTCGGCCAATAAAATTGTTAAGAGCTATTCATGACCAGAAGACATGAGAGCCATCCGGAAACATTCTTTGAATGAGTGTACTGACACACACACACAGACACACACACACACACACACACACACACACACACACACACACACA
>NC_085867.1:6667121-6669621 GCF_034702125.1 Engraulis encrasicolus | reverse complement strand
TGTCCATTAAACTTACATGAAATATCTCTTTCATAGTAGCATAAAGTCACAGAAAGACAAATAGACATCACATTCAACATAATGAATGCATTGATATGGGTAAGAGTAAGATAATAATAACAGAATAAAAAGCACACTATTCTGTCAATTTCACTCAAATATTAAAACCGTGTGGAAGTTACAGTTAGGGCCAGAAATATTTGGACAGCAACACAATTCTCATCCTTTTCCACCCTATACCCCACCACAATGAATTTGAAATAAAAACAAACAAGATGTGCATTAACTGTAGACTCTTAGCGTTAATGTGAGGGTGTTAAAATCCAAATCGCATTAACAGGAAAGAAATAGCAACGTTTTTTGTGTGTGGTGCCCACTTTTCAAGGGATCAAAAGTAATTGGACAGTAGGCTGCTCAGCTATTCTCCAGTCAGATGTGTGTTATTCCCTTACTACACCATCACCAAGATGTCAACAAAAGGTCCTAGAGTTCATTTAAAGTGTTTCATTTGCATTTCCATATATTTTTACGGAATCTCCATGAGATCCTAAGTCCACCTGTCACTATCAGTGATGCAAGCCATCATAAGGTTAAAAAAAATCAAAAGAAACCCATTTGAGAGATGGGGAAACATTGAATGTGATCAATTCAAGAGTTCAGAATATTGGAAAAAAGAAATTTCAGAGCAACACCAAATTACCTGGCAGACATGGAAAGCAAATGCTGTGAATGACAGACAATATTCTGTATGTGGTGAACAAAAACCCATCTCCCAACAGTTGGCCAGATGTAGAGCAGTGTCCAAGAGGACGGTGGATGCATGTCCAAGGCAACAATCAAGAAAAAGATCAAGAACATTCAGGAACACTTCACCATAGGAAATACAGAGGGTTCACTAAAAGATGTAAATAATTGATTGCATCATAAATAGCAATACCAGATTCGGCTTTGCCAAACAACGTCTAAAAAAGACTTTTTAGGTCTTGAGCTACATCCTTTGGACAGAGGAGACAAAAATAATCGTGTACAAGAGTAATGGGAAGAAAAGAGTATAGAGAAGGAAAGGAACTGCTCACGATTCAAAGCATACCACCCAATCCGTGAATCATGGTGGTGGCAGTGTCATGGTATGGGCATGCATATCTGTCAATACGATTTTCCCCTTGTATTTATTGATGATGATGACTACCGAAAAAAGCCACAGGATGAATTCTGAAGATTTTCAGGCTATATTATCATGTCATATAAAACCTAATGGTTCTGACCTCATTGGACAATGCTTCACAGTGCAGATGGACAATGACCCAAAGCTTCATGTGAAAGCCACTAAGCCATTTCTACCCCAAAAGAGTGGAATATTATGCAATGGCCCAGTCAATCACCTCACCTGAGTACCATTGAGCAAGCATTTCACTTGCTGGAGGCCAAACTGAAGGGGAAATACCCCAAGAATAAGCAAGAACTGAAGACTGTTGTAATAGAGCTCACTATAGCATCACCAGGGATAAAACCCAGTGTCTATTGATGTCTATGGATTGCAAATTACAGGCTGTAACTGACTGGAAAGTATTTGCAACCAAATAATTAAAAATTGAACGTTTGATGTATAAATACTAGACTGTCCAATTACTTTTGGTCCCTTAAAAATTGGGAGGCACTGATAGAAAATATCATAATTCCGTCACAGTTCACCCGATTTGGACGCAAACACCCTCATATTAAAGCTGAAAGTCTGCTGTTAATGTACATCTCATTTTTTTAATCTCAAATCCATTGAGATGGTGTACAGCGCCAAAAAGATGAAAATTGTGCAGATGTCCAAATATTTATGGCCCTAACTGTATCATGCTACTGCTAAAACGCTGAGACTTAGATGCACTTAGAGCTTATCTACCCTGTTTGTTTCACGATATTTGAGCCACGGTTAGATACAACCCCCAATTAAAAAAGAAAATAAATAGATAAATAGAGGAAATAAAATGAACTATTCGTCATTCAGTCATTAGTGTGCACAGGTATTCATGCTGCACACAACAATGACTCACATTGCCAAAAGGGTTAAATCTCCTTGTGTGTTGTAATGGAAAAAAATAACAACAACAGCGTCTGAGACAGGAGAGGCAGTCCATTCATCAGTCAGTTACGTATACCACAGACAGTGCACAAGCACTGACACCCTACTAACATGACATGCACGCACGTCAATGGCAGACACAGCCAAAGGGGTTAACTACTCTCCTCATGCGTTTTAATGACAAAAAGACACTGAGACACTCTTGAAACGCGTGCGGGTGTAGATTTCACTTACAGAGGCCATTCGTCAATCAGTTATCGGTGTGCAGCAGCACGCTGTGCTCGCAGTAAGACAAAAATCCATTGGCTCCCTTTAGGCGTGTTAGTCTGTGTGGGTGCGGCTTCCAAATTAGACAAGGAAGAAAGAAGTAGGCCGCAGGGTGAACGTGAAGTCAAGTGTGCGTGCTGACCCAATGCAAGTGGTTTA
>NC_085867.1:6662121-6664621 GCF_034702125.1 Engraulis encrasicolus | reverse complement strand
TGCTTATTCATGACAGGACAGTGAAAGATTTGACAGGAAACTGGGAGAGAGAGAGAGATGGGGAAGGCTCGGCAAAGGACCCTCGGGCCGGAATCGAACCCGGGTCGCCGGTGTAGACGTCAAGTGCCCAGCCGATTGAGCCATGGCTGGGCCTGGTAGAGGGACCTTTTGAGATGACTTTGTGCTGACCTCGGTCAGTGTTGCCAGATGTGTCTGTCCAAAAGGTTCTCAAAACCCACCAAAATGCGCTAAATTCCGCCCAATTTCAACAAATTGCATTGATTTCTATGGGCCCAAAACTGCACACAAAAAAACGCCAAATGGCCAATTTTTCCTGTTTTTACCCGTAGAAGGCCATCCCAAGCAGCCCAATTGGGCAGGTAACCGCCCAATCTGGCAACACTGGACTCTGTCGAAGTTGTGAGCGGCCGGTCTCCTGGGATTCAGATAGGAGGATGGCAGCAGCAGCAGCAGCAGCAGCAATAGCAGTAGCAGAAGCAGAAGCTCTGGCTCGGCTGATAGCATGCTGCTAGCATCACACACCATCTGATGTCTGGGATGCTAAGGTTTTGACAGAGGTAGGATTAAGGGGATAGGGGGGATAGAGACACAGGTTGAGGAAGGGATGGATAGGGAGACTGCCAGAGAGGTATAGTTACACACAGAGAGAGAGAGGGTGGGGGATATATAGAGAAAGGGAGAGACGAGGGGTAGGGATAGAGAGAGGTTTGAGAGAGAGTGATAGTGATGGCAAGAAAGAGTAGAGAGACAGAGCGAGAGAGAAAGAGAGAGAGTGAGACAAAGACAGAGAGGACGGCAGTGGGAGAGAGGGAAGGTGGTGTAGGAAGAGGGTAAGATAGAGAGATGGCAAGATGGTGAAAGAGGAGCGAAGTGAGAGAGAGAGAGAGAGGAGGAGGAGGCCGCACTCTAGCGATGCCAATCTTACAACACAAATAAGCCTCCACTATACCTCAATGTAAACTCGGCTGCAGTGCTACACACACAGGGCCGGATTAAGATGGCCTGGGGCCCCTAGGCGACAAGGTGACAAATTTACATAGACAGTGTCATAATTAGGAGCTAGGAATTAAGGGTACCATGTATACTAGGGGTGGTACAGTTCACAAATGTCACGATTCGGTCCATGTCACGGTTTCAAGGTCACGGTTTTCGGTTTTGTACGGTTCTGTTTTTTTTTTTTTTTTTAATAAAATGTATTATATAAAAATTAGAATGAAAATGTAAGCTTATCGTGGGTATGTTGAATTTGACTTAATTTAACCCAACTGAAAGAGGAAAGATATCAATGATTTTAAGGGAGAACTAAGTCCTAACTTTTAAGTTGACAAATACTCAAATATTACATGCTATAACACATTTGACGTGTAAAAATAAAACAGCTACACTCCTGTAGGCAATGGGACCATTAGGTCAGTGCAGTATGACTATTTTGGTTAATGACACACTGAGAACGAATTGGACTTTTATTTTGATACCGCTTTCTGCGAGTTTTGCGCTTATGAATCAGTTGCTTCCTATCATGAAACTGCCGGCCGTGAGAACCATAGAAGTAAAATCAGAAGTCAAATTCAATTTTAAGTGAACAAGTGATAGGGTTATGTTATGTTAAAATGTGAAAGTTAAGGTAACAAATAATTTTAAAAGATCGTTTTTTTTAGAAGTGTATGCACAAGAATGTTTCACACAACTCCTGTGAAGCTGAGCCTTTTAAAACAGTCTATTTTTATTTTTGTTATAGTGTTAAACATCAATGTTAACGAGGCAACAGCACAAAGTCCCCTTCCGTCCATCAGAGTTTAACTGGCTACATATAATTAGGCCTACAGTTGATTGCAGTTAAGGACAGCGCAGTGAATCTGATGGATATGTTCAATTATCTCGCATTTTGCCGTCTGGAATCCCCATTCAATGCCACGTGGATATAGCCTACACTAGGCTACTGTAACGTAAGTCTAACGTAGTCTACTTTGTTCTGCTAATCTGTCATTGTTTGTAAATTCATGTTCATTTAATTTAAAATGGTCAGCATAAAGGCTGGGAACAGTCACTTGCGCTAACGTGGAGAGAGAGGGGGGAGAGGGTGACGCTGCTGACCGACCTGCACTTGCTTGTAGGCTACTGTAGCCTAGTCAGCTGGCGCATGCTGTTACATTATGCCTTTCAGTTGGCTGATAGAAATCAGTCTTTCCACACTCAATATCCTACGTAGTCTTTGTGTTTTATGCTTGTAAAAGTAGTAGGATTTTAATAGCGTCGTCCGCCGGTGGTCACTCTATTTTTTTATTTTATTTTTTTAAACCGTGGGCACCGTGCGGTTGCCCACTACCCCGTTCCGTGACATGCAAACCGTACGGTCTCAGTTTGCAACGCAAACCGTACCATGCCTAATGTATACCAACTGCACTCAACACGACAGATGAGTTTTTCAATATTGCATATTGTCACAATTCTGCAATTTTTCACTTTTGTCCAGTCAGGG